>NC_137598.1:3681668-3817827 GCF_963210335.1 Falco punctatus
ATCGCCCCCCCGCCCCGGTCCCCAAGCCGGGGGCACCGGCCAGACCGGGCAGCAGAAGGCACAGGGGGCACCGCGGCTGGGGGGGGCTGGCGTGGCCGCGGGCCCTGGAAGCACAAGGGGGGTGGCCGGGGACCCCCGGCCCCCCTGGGGCGGCGTTTGTCATCTTTTCCTTTTTTTTTTTTTTTTCTTTTCTTTTTCCCTTTTTTTTTTTTTTTTTTTTTTCCTTTTAGTTTTTTAGAAAATGCAGGAGGAAAAAAAGCCCTCCGGGGGGGGGGGGGGGGGCGCCGCCCAGCAGGGGGGGCAGCGAGGCGCCGTGGGAGCAGCGGGACCCCCGGCACAGAGACCACCCCAGGTTCATGGACCCCCGGCCGGGATACGGGTCCATCCCGAGGCGGCAGCAGCGGCAGGGGGGAAGTGGGGGTGGGGGGGGGGGCAGTGCCGGGTGGGGGGGTCCCGGCCCAGCCCCTCCTGGCAGCCAGTGGGTCCGGGGTCCCTCCTGCTGCCCCCCTCCCCCCCCCCCCGCCCCACTACTTGGGGTAGGGGTAGGGGAAGGCGCCGGGCTCAGACGGCGACTCGATGGGGCCGTGGCTCGGCGCGGCGCTGCCGTCCTGCGGGGAGGTGTTAGAGGAGCCTGTGCCCCCCCCCCAAAACCCCTGTGTCCCCCCCAGCCCCCCAGCACTCACCTCCAGGGGGAGGGCAGGTGGCACCGGTGGGTACGGTGGGATGAAGGCTCCAGGGACGGCGGTGGCAGCAGGCAAGTACTGGGGAGAGCGGTGGCATCAGTGGGGGCGGGGGGCAGCAGGGGGACATGGCGGAGGGGGGGGGGAAGGGGGGGACCTGGGGGGGGGGTCTTACCGTGCCGGTGCTGCCCAGCGAGAGGTGGCCAAGCTGCTGGGCCAGGGGGGCCACCACGGAGGGCTGGAGGGGGACGGCGTGGTCCACAGCGGGGGCCAGCACCGCGCCCTGCACGGCTCCGTCAGCCTGGGGACGCGGGGGGGGGAGGGGAACGGGACAGGGGACACCGGGGACACGGGGGGGATGGGGGGGGGACACGGGGAGGCACCGGTGCTGCGGAGACCCGGGGCGGGGGGACAAGGGCTCCTGGGGGCACAGGGGGACAGGGGACAGGGACACCCGGGGCTGGGGCAGGGTGGGGCTGGGGGGCGGGGCTTCAGTGGTGTGCCCAAACACAGTGGGCGGGGCCACGACCCAATTTGGGCGGGGCTACAACCCAAAGTGGGTGAGGCATGCCCACAGTGGGCGGTGCTGTGGCCACAGTGGCCAGGTCGCATCCAAAGGGGGCGGGGCGATGGGCACATTGGGGCAGGGTTTAGTCACAACGGGCGTGGCATGCCCAAAGTGGGCGGTGCTGTGGCCACAGTGGGAGGGGTGTATCCAAAGTAGGTGGGGCTACGGCCCAAAGTGGGCGGGGCATAGCTGCACAGGGCGGGGGGGCAGGGTGCTGGAGGGGCGGGGAGAAGGGCAGGGCGGGGCAGGGCGGGGCAGGGCGGGGCAGCGGGGGGAGGGGCTGAGCTCACCGTGGGCTGCACGAGGTAGGACTGGTGCATCCAGGCGGGGCCGTGGACCTGCGGCAGCAGCCAGGAGGGAGCGGGTGGGGGCTCTCCCCAGGCCCCCGCCCCTCCCCCCATGGGGTTACCCCGCCCCCCAGCCCTGCCCCACCCCCCGTACCTGGTAGGAGGAGACAGGGGAGGGCAGGTAGGGGGCCAGGGCCGTGGGGGCGATCATCCGGCTGGGGGCCAGGCCGTAGGGCGCCGGGTAGAACCTGCGGGGCGGCGGGTCAGGGGCAGGGGGGACGCGGCCGGCAGCCCCCACCCCGCTGGGGCCTGGGGGGCCCTGGGGCACCCACCCGTTCTGCAGCACAGTTGCAGGGTCATAGGCCAAGGTCACGGTGCCCTGGGGGAGGTGGGGGGAGGGGGCAAAAGGGTCAGTGCTGCCCTGCAGCCCCTCCAGCAGCCGTGGGGGCTGTCCCCCAGGTGGACCCCCGCCCCCTCCCCCCCTCCGGCCCCTCTCACCGCATCGCCGTCCCGCGCCCAGGCTCTCCCGTTGGGCACAAACTTGCCCTGGCTCTGCCGCTTCTTCTGCCCCCCGTCCGCGAACTTGCAGAGCAGTGGGTCAGGGGGGGCTGGGGGGAGGGGTTGTCAGTGCCATCTGCCGGCCCCCAGCTCCCCCCCTGCCCCCCCCCCCCCCCCGGCACCCCCTCAGCCCACCTGGCACCCCCGGGGGTGTCTTGATGTATTTCCCGTTGAAGTGGGTGATGACGGCCTCGCACTTCTCCGTGGACTCCATCCTGGGGGGAGCGGGGCTGGGGCGGGGGCCGCGCACGGGGCCCTCCCGGCTGCCCCCCACCCTGGGTAACCCCCCCCACCCCACGCAGCCCCCCTTGCTCTGTGCAGCCCCAAGTCCTCCTGCCCCCCCTCTCAGCCCCGTGCAGCCCCCCCGGCTTTGTGCAACCCCAAGTCCTCCTAGACCCCCCAGCCCCCCTTAGCCCCCCTAGCTCTGTGCAGCCCCAAGTCCTCGAAGACCCCCCATCCCCACGTAGCCCCCCTAGCTCTGTGCAGCCCCAAGTCCTCCTGGGCCCCCCCAACCCATGCAGCCCCCCCAGCTTTGTGCAGCACCAAGTCCTCCTAGCCCCCCCCAGCCCCAGGCATTGCACCACGCACCCCCCCCAGCCCCATGTACCCCCCAGCAGAGCCCCCGCCGGGCCCCCCTGTACCGTGCAAAGCCCACACCGCGACTGGCCCCGTGGGGGTCCCGCAGGATGCGGGTCGAGACCACCTGCCCGAAGGGCTTCAGCAGCGCCTCCAGCTCCTGCTCGTCCACCCCCAGCGGCAGGTTCGAGATGTAGAGGTTGGTGGGATCCTGTTCCTGTTGCTGGGGGGGAGGGGGGCATCAGGGGGGCCAGCTGGGCCCGGCAGGGAGCCCAGGGGGCTCTGAGTGTTGGGAGGGGGCGGCCCCCCAAGGGGCTGTGCTGTACCTTGGCCATCTGTGCCTGCACCCCGCTGGCCTTCAGCGCCGTCACAGCTTTCTGGGCCGCAGTGGGGCTGTCGAAGTCGACAAAGCCGTAGCCTGGGGGGGGGGGAGGGGGGGGGGGCAGTGGTGAGAGGGGCCCCCAGAGTCCCCCAGCCCCCCCCCACCTCAGCCCCACATGTCCCCCAACCTTTGCACTTGTTGGTCGTCTTGTCCAGGATGGCTTTGGTGGAGACGATCTTCCCGTAGCTGAGGGGAAGGCACGGGGAGGGGTCGGTACCCAGCAGGGCCCCCAGCCCCACCCATGCCGGGGGGCACCGGGCTGGGGGCAGCGGGAACCCCAGCCCTCGAAGGGGTCCCGGCCCCACTCACGGCTGACAGAGCTTGACAAGGTCCTGGTCCGTGGTGCCGGGGTGCAGCCCCCGGATGTAGAGGTTGGTCTTGCTGAGCTGGTCCGTGGCCCCCCCGGCAGGGCTGGGGCTGGGGGGGCCCAGCGGCTGCGCCGGCGGCACATAGGGCTGCTGGGGGGCGGGGGTCAGCACCCGCCGCAGCTTTGCCACAGCCCCCAGCCCCCCCAGGGCACACGTGGAGATGCTGAGGAGGGGGGCAGCTCCCAGCAGGGCCAAGGCACAGATCGCGGGGCTCACCCCAGCTATGGGACCACCCCCCCCCCCGTGACAACCCCCCGGGGGCAGCGCCCATCCCCCAGGCCCCCAGCCAGATGGCTGGGAAACCTCCAGGCCTGATGTTAATGTGAAAAAATTAATCACTCGCAGCAGCCTCTGCGCCCTGGCCCCCCCTGGGTCCCTGGCCCCCTCCCTGGGTCCTCAGCCCCCCTCCCCAGGGTGGCCCCATGTCCCCCCAGCCCTGTGATGCCCCAAATCCAGGCTCTGCTGCAGCTCAGGGTGTCCAGCCCAGGGGTGCTGGCTGGGGAAGGAGGGGTGACCCCCCCCCCAAACCCCTGCTGCTCACCGGGGACAGGGCTGGGGGTCAGCCGCCACCTGACATCCCCTGGCCAGGATCCACAGACACCCTCAGGGACCCCCCACGGCACAGGTGAGCATGGATGTGCACACACACGTCGGCACACACATGTGTTGGTGCACATACATGCGTGTGCACGGCTCACAAGCATGTGCAAGCGTGTGCCAGGGCTGGTCCCTGTGCGTGGGGGGTGGGGGGGTGTATGTGTGCAAGAGCCGGTGCAGGCTGTTACCCCATGGCAGGGACATTGCTGGGCGCAGAGGTCCGTGCTTGTGCAGGGCACATGTGTGCGTGTTGCACACGCGTGTGCAAGCGTGAACATGTGACTGTGGGGGCCGCCGTGCCCTGTGTGGGGCCACGAAACCCGTGACCCCCAGCCCAGGGGTCTGCGCTGGGCCTGGGGCCAATGTATCAGGCTGGCGCAGCCCCCCTGGGAGGGAAACTGAGGCACGGGGCAGAGGTGCTGGGGGACAGGACCCCCCCAGGCCAGGCAGGGGGGCTGGGGGTCACCAGGCTGTCCTGCCCTGACCCCTGTCCCAGCAAGGGTGTCCCCCTGACCCCCCCAGCTCCAGGACCACAGCCCCGCCACTCATGTGCCCCCCCCCCCCCCAGCCAACCCTGGGGAGGGAGCAGGGGCTGCCACAGCGAGTGTCACCCCCCCTTGCCCACCCCACCCCCTGCAGCTGGGGGGACGGGGACGGGACCCTGGGCAGGACTCTGGGCCCAGCCGCAGAGTGGGGGGGACCCCCACGGTGGGGGCAGCCGGGGTGGGACTCTGGGCCCAGACCTGGGGTGGGGGGTGCTGCAGGGACCC
This sequence comes from Falco punctatus, assembly GCF_963210335.1. NCBI lineage: Eukaryota > Metazoa > Chordata > Aves > Falconiformes > Falconidae > Falco > Falco punctatus. The sequence goes on from NC_137598.1 coordinate 3,686,455, forward strand.
TGAAGCAGGGGGACCTGGGGGGGAACTGCAGGGGCAGGACCCCGGGCCGGGGGGAACCTCAATGTGGGGGGTACCGGGGGGGGGGGGGTGTCACTGAGGGCGGGACTCTGGACCCGGGCCCGGGGCGGGGGGTATCGGGGGTGCCCCATGACGAGTCTCCGGGCCGGGGGGACCCCAAGGCGGGGGGTACCGGGGGGAACCGCGGGGGCGGGACCCTGGACTCGGCCCCGGGGCGGAGGGGGGGGTGGGGAACGACGACGGGACACGACGACTCCGGGGGCGGGACTCCGGGCCTGGGGGGTTCCCCGGGGCGGTGGGGGGTGGGCCCCAGGCTGGGACTCCGGGCCCAGCCCCGGAGCTGGGCGTAAGGGGGGGAACTGGGTGGGGGGGAGACGGGACGGGACCCCAGGGCGGGCGGTACCGGGCCAGGACCCCGGGCCCAGCCCCGGGGCGGGGTGGGGGTGCCCCGGGCCAGGCCTCCGGGCCCAGCCCGGGGGCGGGGGGGACCGGGGGGAACCCCCCTACCTTCTTGCTGCTCTTGTTGTAGGCGAAGGCGGGGAGGCCGGAGCGCGGCGGCACCGAGAGCAGCATTTTCCCGAGCGCGAGGCCGGGGCAGGCCGGGAGCCAGGCGGGCCCGCGCCTGACGTCACGCCCGGGAGCCAGCCTGGAATCCGGGCTGGCACCGCGCGGGCCGGGTCCTAGCGCCGGGCTCGGCCCCGCGCCCCGCCGTACCCCGGCCCCCCGCGGGCGGCGGGGGACCCCTGACCCCCCCCCACCACCACCACCCGGCTGAGGGGAACAGGGGGTGGGCTGCCCCCCGCACGGTGGGACGTTGCCCCCAGCCGAGAGGTCGCCCCGGTTAGTGCGGGAACACACACACACACACACCCCGGTGGAACGTCCTGCCCCCGCCGCGCCGCGCTGCAGCTCAGCGCCGGGGAGCGACGGTACCGGGGCGGGGGGGGGGGGGGGGGAAAGAAGGGGGAAACGGGAGGGGAACAACGACAACGACTGTAGGCTGAACCCAGGAGCGTCCCCCCGGGGGTGCCACTGCCCGCCCCGGGGACGGGCTGCCCCGGCTCTAGGGACCCCCAGAGGGTCTCGGCCCCACGGGACACGCGGCTCGTTTAAGGGCGCGAGGCCGCGCCCCCGCCGCCATTACCCCTCGGCGGGGCGCGGGCCACGCCCCACCCGCCCCCACCATGGGCGCGGCCATTTTGGAGCCGCCGGTCACGTGGCCCCACCCCGCTGCCCATCAGGCGCCGCCGCCATCTTGGCACCACCTTCCCCCGCCACGTGACGCCGGCCGGCGGCGCCCCCGGCTGAGGGCGCACTGGGGGCCGCCATCTTGGCGCTTCCAGTTCCCCACCCCCCACCCCACCCGGCAGTGGGGTGGTGTTAAGGGGGGCGGGGGGACAGGAAAGGGGGACCTGGGGCGGCGCCTGGCGGGTCTGTGGGGCAGGATGGGGAATCTTGGGGGTATTGGGGGGGTCTGTGAGGCAGAATGGGGGGTCCTGGGGTTTCTGTGGGGCAGGGGCAGACCTGGGGGTCCCCAGGTGGTCTGTGGGGGGGATACAGTGTCCCCAGGGTGCTGTGGCAGGGGCAGAACAGGGGATCCCACAGGGGTTTGTGGGGCGGGGCAGGGGGTCCCGGCCCAGCTGTGCCCAGCCTGGCACGAGCTCAGCCCTGGGGGCTGGGGGCGCCGCTGCTGCCCCGCTCTGCCCCACACAGACACTCTGCGCCCCCCAGCCAGCCTCATCGGCCGGGGCGTGGGGCCCACGTGGCTCCGTGTCCGTGCGTCCGCCTGCGTGTCCCCGCGGAGCCGGCCTGTCCCCTTTGTGGCAGCCCTGGGCGCGGATTGTTCTGGCTCTTTGCAGGGCGTCAGCAGGGCCGGGGCCCCCCCGTGCCCCCATGCTGAGCCAGGCCCTTCGGCACCGACCCCGCTGACTCACCCCACGTGCAGGGCCGGGATGCTGAGCTGGCAGGGATGCAGGCGCTGGCTCCCCGCGGGTGGGGACACGGGGGCACCCCTGGCCCAGCACAGCGGGGACGGCCCCAGGTTGTCATCCCTGGCGTGTGAGCAGGGCCGGCTATGGGGGTGGCCCCCCCACTGCGCTGCGGGAAGCCCCCTCCGCTCCCCGCAGCCTTTCATCCCTGCCTTTCATCTCTCAGCCGGGGATGGAGTGCTGGTCGTCGTGGCAACACCCCAAAGTCTGGCAGCTCGTTGCCATGGTACCCAGAGATGCTCTGAGCCCGGTGCCGGACCCCTGCAGCCCCCCCAGGGCCGTGCCCCATCCTCAGCCCCCTCCTGCAGCACAAGGGTGCCTTGTGCCAAGCATGGGGCCTTCCCTCCCCACACTGGGGGGGTTGGCAGTGCCTGGGGGGAGGGGGGGGGGTGGCAGGGCCGGGGGGTGGGAGGTGCCCCTGCCCTGGGTGTCCTCCGTGCTCTCCTCGGCCCTGCAGCTGCGCCATGGCCATCAGGGAGGTAAGGCCCCGCGAGCTGCGCTTCCCCAGCCCCTTCCCCCTCAGCCCCCTGCTCACCCCCAGAGCCAAGGCCCTGGGGTCCTGCCCTGCGGGGGGGTGGGGGGGAGGGGGGTGAGCAAGCCCCTAACTCACAGAGACCCCCGCAGTCTGTCAGCACCCAGCCCATAGCCCTGGCACAACCGTCCCTATGTGCCCCCCGGCCCTGGTGTGGCTCCTGCACCCACCTCTGTGACTATATCCCCCTGTAGCCAGGGTACCCATCTCTGCTGCCATGATGGCCCCATTGCTGCGGTGCTCCTGTTGCCATGATGAACCCATTGCCAAGATGCCCCCATCACCATGGTACCCTGTTGAGGTGGCACCACATCACCATGGTACCCAGTTGCTGAGGGGTCCCTTCACCCTGTTGCTGAGATACTGGTTGCTGAGGTGTCTTATTGCTATGGCACCCCACCACCAAGGCACCCCATGGCTGTGGTACCATGGTACCCAGTCACTGAGGCATCCTGATGCATGCCCCCCCATCTCTGAGGCACCCCATAGCTGTGGTACCCAGTCACTGAGGCATCCTGATGCATGGCCCCCCATCTCTGAGGCACCCCGTAGCTGTGGTACCCAGACACTGAGGCATCCTGGTCCATGGCCCCCCATCTCTGAGGCATCCCGTAGCTGTGGTACCCAGACACTGAGGCATCCTGGTCCATGGTCCCCCATCTCTGAGGCATCCCAGTCCATGGTCCCCCATCTCTGAGGCACCCTGTAGCTGTGGTACCCAGACACTGAGGCATCCTGGTCCATGGTCCCCCATCTCTGAGGCACCCCGTAGCTGTGGTACCCAGACACTGAGGCATCCTGGTCCATGGCCCCCCATCTCTGAGGCACCCCATAGCTGTGGTACCCAGACACTGAGGCATCCTGGTCCATGGCCCCCCATCTCTGAGGCACCCCGTAGCTGTGGTACCCAGACACCGAGGCATCCTGGTCCATGGCCCCCCATCTCTGAGGCACCCTGTAGCTGTGGTACCCAGACACTGAGGCATCCTGGTCCATGCTCCCCCATCTCTGAGGCACCCCATTGCTGTGGTACCCAGACACCGAGGCATCCTGGTCCATGGCCCCCCATCTCTGAGGCACCCCGTAGCTGTGGTACCCAGACACTGAGGCATCCTGGTCCATGGCCCCCACCTCTGAGGCACCCCGTAGCTGTGGTACCCAGACACTGAGGCATCCTGGTCCATGGTCCCCCATCTCTGAGGCACCCCGTAGCTGTGGTACCCAGACACTGAGGCATCCTGGTCCATGGCCCCCCATCTCTGAGGCACCCCATTGCTGTGGTACCCAGACACTGAGGCATCCTGGTCCATGGTCCCCCATCTCTGAGGCATCCCGTAGCTGTGGTACCCAGACACTGAGGCATCCTGCTGCCATGGCACTCCATAGCTGTGGTACCCAGACACTGAGGCATCCTGGTCCATGGTCCCCCATCTCTGAGGCACCCCGTAGCTGTGGTACCCAGACACTGAGGCATCCTGGTCCATGGTCCCCCATCTCTGAGGCACCCCGTAGCTGTGGTACCCAGACACTGAGGCATCCTGGTCCATGGCCCCCCATCTCTGAGGCACCCCGTAGCTGTGGTACCCAGACACTGAGGCATCCTGGTCCATGCTCCCCCATCTCTGAGGCACCCCATAGCTGTGGTACCCAGTCACTGAGGCATCCTGGTCCATGCTCCCCCATCTCTGAGGCACCCCATAGCTGTGGTACCCAGTCACTGAGGCATCCTGGTCCATGGCCCCCCATCTCTGAGGCATCCCGTAGCTGTGGTACCCAGACACTGAGGCATCCTGGTCCATGGTCCCCCAGCTCTGAGGCATCCCGTAGCTGTGGTACCCAGTCACTAAGGCATCCTGGTCCATGCTCCCCCAGCTCTGAGGCACCCCGTAGCTGTGGTACCCAGACACTGAGGCATCCCGGTCCATGGTCCCCCATCTCTGAGGCACCCCGTAGCTGTGGTACCCAGACACTGAGGCATCCTGGTCCATGGTCCCCCATCTCTGAGGCACCCCGTAGCTGTGGTACCCAGACACTGAGGCATCCCGATCCATGGTCCCCCATCTCTGAGGCACCCCGTAGCTGTGGTACCCAGACACTGAGGCATCCCGATCCATGGTCCCCCATCTCTGAGGCACCCCGTAGCTGTGGTACCCAGACACTGAGGCATCCCGATCCATGGTCCCCCATCTCTGAGGCATCCCGTAGCTGTGGTACCCAGACACTGAGGCATCCTGGTCCATGGTCCCCCATCTCTGAGGCATCCCGTAGCTGTGGTACCCAGACACTGAGGCATCCTGGTCCATGGTCCCCCATCTCTGAGGCACCCCATAGCTGTGGTACCCAGTCACTGAGGCATCCTGGTCCATGGTCCCCCATCTCTGAGGCATCCTGTAGCTGTGGTACCCAGTCACTGAGGCATCCTGGTCCATGGCCCCCCATCTCTGAGGCACCCCATAGCTGTGGTACCCAGACACTGAGGCATCCTGGTCCATGGTCCCCCATCTCTGAGGCATCCCGTAGCTGTGGTACCCAGTCACTGAGGCATCCTGGTCCATGCTCCCCCATCTCTGAGGCATCCTGTAGCTGTGGTACCCAGACACTGAGGCATCCTGGTCCATGGTCCCCCATCTCTGAGGCATCCTGTAGCTGTGGTATCCAGACACTGAGGCATCCTGGTCCATGGTCCCCCATCTCTGAGGCACCCCATAGCTGTGGTACCCAGTCACTGAGGCATCCTGGTCCATGGTCCCCCATCTCTGAGGCATCCTGTAGCTGTGGTACCCAGTCACTGAGGCATCCTGGTCCATGGCCCCCCATCTCTGAGGCACCCCATAGCTGTGGTGCCATCACTAAGGCATCCTGCTGCCATGGCCCCCCGTCACCGAGGCCACTCATTGCCACACCACCTCATCACCAAGGCACTCTGTCACCAGGGCACCCCATGGCCGTGGCACCCGGTTTCTGTGGTGCCACCAGGGTGATGCCCGACTGCCCTGTGCCCCCAGGAGCTGCGGAGCTGGTGCTTCTGGCAGGGGGTGCTGGTGGAGGCTGTGGCAACGCTCATCTTCGTGGGAGTGGTGCTGGGCGCCTCAGTGGACCCGAGACCCCTGGCACCAGCGTTGGCCGGGGGTCTGGTGGCAGGGGCGCTGGCCTGCACCCTCAGGGCACCCCAGGCCAACCCGGCGCTCACCCTGGCCCTGCTCTGCACCCGCAAGCTGAGTGCCCTGCGTGGGGCCGCCGGGCTCCTGGCGCAGTGCACCGGGGCTGTGCTGGCCTCTGCCATCGCCCGCCTGGCGCTGCCGGATGACACCAGCCTTGTCACCAGGGTGAGTGTCCCCATCCCCGTCCCTGTCCCCATGCCAGCGGTGGCGCTGAGGCCAGGCTGCCATGGCAGGTGAGCGCAGCGGGGACGGCGGGACAAGCCCTGGCCTGGGAGACCTTTGCCACCTTCCAGCTGGCGCTGGCTGCCTTTGCCACCACCGACCAGGTGGCCCCCCAGGGTGGGCTGGCTCTGGGCAGCGCTGTGGCTGCCGGTGCCCTGGCTGCGGTAAGGACCCCCACTCACCCCCTCGGGGCTGCTGGTCCCCAGCTGGCACTGACCCCCCTGTCCCACAGGGGCCGTTCTCGGGGGGCAGCATGAACCCAGCGCGTTCGCTGGGGCCAGCCATCGTCACTGGCATCTGGGATGACCACTGGGTGAGTTGGTGGCGCCCCCAGCTCCCCCCCAGAGACCCCAGTGTGGGGATGGGTGCCCCCAGCTGCAGTGTGGGACCCCTGCGATCCCACCCCCACCTCCCCAGGACAGGGTTCCCTGGCTCTTCCTCTCATTTGGATGAGTCCCCTGATGGGACAGGTCACCCCTGGCTCCATCCCCAGTTTGGGTCTTCCTGGTCCCTCCATCCCAGCATGGGTCCCCCCCAGACCCAATCCTTGGGATGGGCTTCCCCCGGTCCCCCCACCCCAAATGTGTCCCCCCCATGGCTCCTCATGATGCTGGGAGAAGGTTCCTCCAGTCAGTCCCCAGCACTGGTGTGGGGTCCCCGGTCCACCCATCCCTTGAGCAGCACCCAGCAGCCGCCCCGCCCCTGGGGCACCCCGACCCTGTCCGCCCCCCCCAGGGCACCCCTGACACATGTCCCCCACCCCCCAGGTGTACTGGCTGGGGCCGGTGCTGGGTGCGGTGCTGGCCAGGCTCTCCTATGAGTTCATCTTCGCCCCCGGCGCATCCCGGGAGAAGCTGGGTGCCTGCCTCGCCTGCCGGGACGTGGCACTGGTGGAGACCACCAGCCCATCCCCCTCCTCAGCCTCCACCCGCAGCCACCCAGCCCCCCCGGCTGAGCGAGACCAGGGCACAGCCTGAGCCCCCCAGCCCCCTGCTCCGACCCAGCCCTTGGGAGGTGGCACAGAGGCTCCAGCGCCAGGTCCCCGCCAGACCCCAGCACCTGCCGTGGGGCACGCAGGACACGGTGCCCCCCCCGGCAGGGTGGGGGGTCCATGCACAGATGGCTCCAGCTCCCCCCTCCCCATCCCACCCTCTCCCCACAGGGCGGATTAAAGTTGGCTTTGGGTTGGAGGTGGGTGCAGAGTGTTGCTGTGGGGGACGGGTGAATCTCCATGGCTGCAAGACCCCCACCCTGCACCCTCAGGGCATGGGACACCCTGATACTGGGGTCTTCCCCCGGGCCCCCCCTTGGGGCCATGCCCCCTCCCTGGCTCCCCGGGCAGGTGCCCCCTCCCAGCAGCCCCGTGGCGAGGGTGGGGGCCAGGACCCCCCATCCACCCCGTCCCGTGCCGGGGCGCTGAGCGCAGCAAAGCCCTTTGTCGCGGCCTCTGCAGCCCCGGCAGATTTCGGCGGGCGCCAATGGCCGGGCCTGGCCCTAATCCCCCCGGCCAGGGAATTAGTGCCCGCTAAGCCAGGCTGAATAACCCTCCCGCAGACAACAGGGCCGGGGCGGGGGGGAGCCCCCCGGGGCCAGCCCCACGGCGGGCCGGGGGGGCACCCAGGGCCCCCCCTGTGTGGGGTTGGGGGAGCCTGGCTCCCAGCAGTGTGGCCTCAATGCATCCCCAAAATCTTGGGGGGGGGGGGTGGGAGGGGTGGGAGTCCTCAGCACTGACCCTGGCCCCCTGAGCGCAGGGGTCCCCCAAACCCCACAAAGGGCACCTATGGGTCAGAGCCCCTCCCCAGCAAGGCAGCCCCAGGGATGGAGAGGGGTGCAGCTCTGGGGGGGGGGGTCCCCACTACCCTGGGGGCGCAGGGCTTCCCTGGGGGAGCCCGCGGGGGGGTGTCCCTCGTTGCACATCACTCAGCCCCCGCCCCGGGCAGCGAAGTGGTTAACGGGGGGTGGCAGCGGTGGGATCCCACCCCCGGGGCCGGCCCGGGGGGGCCTTATAAAGGTGGGCACGGGTGGCCCCCGGGGAGGGGAGCGGGGCCGTGGAGGGCAGCGGGGCCAGGCCATGCGGGAGCTGCGCTCGTCCTCCTTCTGGAGGGCCGTCCTGGCCGAGTTCCTGGGCAGCCTCCTCTATGCCCTGCTGGGGCTGGGGGCCTCCCTGCGCTGGGCCCCGGGCCCCCCCAGTGTCCTGGGGGCGGCCCTGGCCTTCGGGCTTGCCCAGGCCACCCTGGTGCAGGCGCTGGGCCATGTCAGCGGAGGCCACGTCAACCCGGCCATCACCCTGGCCTTCCTGCTGGCCTCGCAGCTCTCCCTGCCCCGTGCCCTGGGCTACCTCCTGGCCCAGGTGCTGGGCGCGCTGGCCGGGGCTGGCGTGCTCTACGGGGTGACACCGGCCCCCGTCCGCGGCACCCTTGGCCTCAGCGCGGTGAGCAGGGGCAGGGGGCTGGGGGTGCTTGTGGAGCTGGGGTACCATGGGGCGGGGGGCTCCAGGAGGTGGTTTGGGGTGCCACAGGATTGTAATGGGGGATTGGGGGGTGTAGAGATGCTTGATGTGCTGGGGGTAATGGAGGATTAGGGGGTCTGGGAGGTGTTTTGGGGCTTGGGGGTGGGCGTGGGGGCTGGGGGTCTGGGAGGCGTTTGGGGTTTGGGGGTGGGCGTGGGGGCTGGGGGTCTGGGAGGTGTTTGGGGCTTGGGGGTGGGCGTGGGGGCTGGGGGTCCGGGAGGTGTTTGGGGTTTGGGGGTGGGCGTGGGGGCTGGGAGTCTGGGAGGTGTTTGGGGCTTGGGGGTGGGCGTGGGGGCTGGGGGTCCCGGAGGCATTTGGGGCTTGGGGGTGGGCGTGGGGGCTGGGGGTCCGGGAGGCGTTTGAGGCTTGGGGGTGGGCGTGGGGGCTGGGGGTCCGGGAGGCGTTTGGGGCATGATGGGGAGCGTGGAGGGGGTGACAGCCGTGTCAGCAGGGGGTTTGGGGTGCCAGGGGAATGGGGGACCAGCTCGGTGGGGTGCTGGCTGCCAGCCGGGGGTCGGTGGGGTGCTGAGCCCCCTCCCCGCACAGCTGCACCCTGGCGTGGGCCCGGGCCAGGGCACGGTGGTGGAGCTGCTCCTGACCGCCCAGTTCGTCCTCTGCGTCTTCGCCAGCTTTGACGACCGCCACGACGGGCGCCCGGGCTCGGCCGCGCTGCCCGTTGGCTTCTCCCTCGCCCTCGGCCACCTCTTCGGGGTAAGGGCACCCATGGGGACCCTCCTGGTGTGACCCCCCTGGGGGCTTGGGGGGTTGCCTGGGGCCTCAGGGGCAGCCAGCCGGAGCCGGCACCCCACCGCCCCATCCCCCCCCCCCCCCCAGATCCACTACACGGGCGCCAGCATGAACCCCGCACGCTCCTTCGCCCCTGCCGTCATCACCCGCAACTTCGCCAACCACTGGGTAAGTGGGGTGGGGGGCCCCCCCGTCCCACCCTGGGCCCTCCCTGACCCCCCTGGCTTGTCCCTGTCCTGCCCCAGCTGCGGGGTCCCTGCCGAGGGGTGGCAGCTGCCAGAGCCACCCCGGTGACAGCAGCACCCCAGGGTGCTGGGGGCTGCACAGACCAGGGCACGGGGAGCCCCCCCAGCCCGGCCACCCCCAAATCTCGAGGGGACACACACACACACACACACACACACACACCCCTCCCTCATACAGCCCCTCCAGGGAGCAGGTGCCCCGCGGCCGGGCCCGATCCCCGCGGGGGCGGGTTGGGGGGGGTTGTGGGGGTGTGCCGTAGCCCGGGGGGGCGGGGATGGGAGGGTGGCGGGGGGGGGATGGGAGGGTGGCGGTGCCGGTGCCCACGCCGCCCCCCCGCAGGTGTACTGGGCAGGCCCGCTGCTGGGCGCGGCGCTGGGCGCGGTGCTGTACGAGTTCGCGCTGTGCCCGCGGCCGCGCAGCCTGGCCGAGCGCCTGGCCGCCCTCAAGGGAGAGCCCCCCGCCGCCGAGGCGACCCCCGAGCCGCCGGCCGAGCCGCTGGAGCTGAAGACGCAGGGCCTGTAGGCCGGGCCCGGCCTCCCCCACCCCCCCCGCTGCTTTGCTGTGACGGGGCCGCCGCGGTGCGTGTGGTGCGTGTGTGTGCGGCGCGGCGGGGGGGGCCCCGCGGCCGGGACTCGGCCCCCGGCCTCCCCGGGGCCGCCCGTACCGGGCTGGGGCCGCCCCGCCCCGCCGCGGCGGGACTTCTGTGTTCGGTGAATTAAACCTGCTCTTTTATTTTGGTAACCGCTCGCGGCCGTGCTCGGCACCGGGGAACGGGAGGGGACAGTACCGGAGGGGGGGGGGGGTTGGGGAACCGAACCCCGGCCGCCGCGGGGACTGACGGGACATGCCCACCGCCAGCGGTTCCCGCGCCTGCAGCGGAGGCCCCGCCCCCGGGGAGAGGCGGTGCCACAGTCCCTTCAGCATTTAAAGGGGCAACGTCGCGCATGCGTACTACCTCCCCGCAGGGTGGGGGGTTTCGCCCACAGCGCTGAGGGAGGGGTAGTAGGGGGTGGGTGCGAAGACCAAGAGAAGGGGGAAGGGGGGAGGGGGTTACTGCGTCGCCGGTTCGTGCCCGTGGCGGGCGATGGGGGAGGGTGTGGGGCCCAGCGGCGGCGCTCGGCAGGTGTTACCGCTTGAAGGCCGCGGGCGGGGCGGGGCCTCTCGCCGCGGAAACTGGGGCGGTTGTGTAACGCCGCCCCCACGCCGGCTCCCGGGCGCGCGGCCGCGACGGCGGCGGAGAACGGGGCGGGCGGTGAGCGGGGGGCCCCGAGGCCGGGGGTGCCCCGAGGCCAGGGGGGGCCCAATGTCTGGATGGGGCCCCCGTGTCTGGATGGGGCCCAGAGCCGGCGGGGGCCCGGGTGTCGGGCTTCGGGCTCCCCGGGGCGGTGCCTCCGCGTCGGGGGGGGGAGGGGGGCGCCGGGAGCGGCGGGGGTCCTGGGAACAGGGAGAGATCGACCGGGGCTCGGGGGTGCCGCCGTGTTGGCCCGGGGCCTGGAGCCGGAGGGGGACAGGGAGCAGGGGGAGCCCTGGGGCAGCTGGGGTCGGGGGAGAACCGGGGTGAGCCCGGTATAGGCCAGGGGGGGCCGGGGGACCCCAGAACGGGGAGGGGGGGGGCACCCGGCGGTGGCGCTGACGGCCGTCTCGCAGAAGCCCCCGGCCCGCGGTCCCCAGCGCCCCGCCGCGCTGCATGGACTGGTACATGATGAACTGCGAGCTGCTGGCTACCTGCAGCGCCCTGGGCTATCTGGAAGGGGACGTCTACCACCGGGAGCCCGACTGCCTGGGTAGGTGGGGTGATGGGGGGGGGGCGGGGCAGGGGCCGGGGGCAGCAGGGGGGCTCACGGCCCTGGCCCCTGCCAGAGAGCGTCAAGGACCTGATCCGGTACCTGCGCCATGAGGATGAGACCCGGGATATCCGGCAGCAGCTGGGAGCAGCACAGATCCTGCAGAATGATCTTCTGCCCATCCTGGTCCAGTACCCGCAGGACAAGGTGCTCTTCGATGCCGTCATTAGGTACCGGGGGGGGGGGCAGGTTTGGGGCTGGGGGTGTCCCCACAGGGTGTCCCCATGGATGGCAGTCCCATGCGGCCTCACCCTGCCCTCTCGCAGGCTGATGGTGAACCTGACGCAACCAGCTCTGCTCTGCTTTGGCAAAGTGCCGTCAGATGCCACTTCCCGGCACCACTTTCTCCAGGTCCTGTCTTACCTCCAGGCCTACAAAGAAGTGAGTCTGCCCAGGGAGGGGACCCTGGGGGGGGGGCTCTGCCTATACCCCCATCCCCCTCGCTCATGCAGGGGGGTCTCTGCAGGCTTTTGCCAGTGAGAAAGTTTTTGGAGTGCTCAGCGAGAAGCTCTACAACCTCCTGCAGCTGGTGAGTCCTGCATCCCCATGCAGCTCCTGGGGACTGTGGGCTCCGTCCCCGCTGAGCGGGGCTGGGGTCCCCATGGGTGCTGTGGGGAACCCTCACGGCTCCGTCGCCCCAGGACTGGGAGCAGCGGCAAGATGAGGACATGCTGCTGATCGAGAGAATCTTGCTGCTGGTGCGCAATGTGCTCCACATCCCCCCAGACCCCACAGAGGAGCAGGTACCGGGCCGGGGTCCTTCCCTGGTCACCTGGCAGGTCTGGGGCCCTGGTAACCCCCCAGGGACCCCAATGACCCACCTACTGAGCCCCCTGCCCACCGCCCCCCCCAGGGTGTGGATGGCGATGCCAGTGTGCACGACCGGGTGCTGTGGGCGCTGCACATGAGTGGGATGGATGACCTACTCAAGTTCCTGGCCAGCGCCCAGGTAGAGCAGCAATGGGCCCTGCACGTCCTGGAGATCATCTCCCTCATGTTCCGCGACCAGGTGAGCCAGGGCAGGGGCGGTGGGCTAGGGGACACCCCAGGAGCCCCCCCCAACAGCACTGACGGCACTGCCCGCAGAGTGCGGAGGAGCTGGCGGCGCTGGGGCAGGGGCAGGCGGCTGCTGAGCATGGGGAGGACGTACAGGAGCTGGAGACCCTGCGGCAGCGGGAGCTGGCAGAGAAGAGGGCCCGAGCACTGCAGCGCCCGTCCAGGTGAGGAGGGGGGATCCCCATGGCAGGTTTGGGACCCCTGTGGTGCGGCCAGCACCACTCAGCCCGTGTCCCCCTGCCCCAGGCACTCCCGCTTCGGTGGCTCCTATGTCCTGCAGGGCCTGAAGGCCATCGGGGACCGGGACGTCATCTTCCACAAAGGGCTCCACAACGTGAGGACAGGGACAGGGACGTGGCAGGGGGGCGTGGGGGTGACGACACTGGGGTGTCAGTCTGGCCGCTTTGTGCTTGTCCCCCACAGCTGAAGAGCTACAGCCATGACATGGGCAAGGAGACACGGCGGGTGCCGCGGCGCCGCCAGGCCGCCCCCGAGACCGAGACCCCCCGCCGCTCTGCCCGCAACGTCCGGCTCTTCCTGCGCTGCTTCTGCCAGGACTTTCTGGAGAGCTGCTACAACCGCCTGATGCTCCTGGTCAAGGTGAGGGGCTGTGGAGGGACCCGTGACCCCCTCCCTGGGCTGTGGGATCCCCACTGAGCCTCCCCTGCTGCCCCCAGGACCAGCTGGTGCGGGAGAAGGCTCAGCAGCATGACGAGACCTACTACCTGTGGGCCACCGCCTTCTTCATGGCCTTCAACCGCCGCCGGGGCTTCCGCCCCGAGCTGGTGTCGGAGACGGTGAGTGTCCGCGCCTTCCACTTCATCGAGCAGAACCTCACCACCTACTATGAGATGGCGCTGATGGATAAGAAGGAGGCGGCAACTTGGGCCCGCAGGTGGGTGCCAGGGACCCTCCCCAGTGCCTGGGACCCCCCTCCCAGTGCCTGGGACCCCCCCCGGGTGCAGGGCAGCAACTTGGGCCCACAGGTGGGTGCGTGGGACCCCCCTCCCAGTGCCTGGAAACCCCCCCCCCCCCCCGGGTGCAGGGCAGCAACTTGGGCCTGCAGGTGGGTTCCTGGGATCCCCCTCCCAGTGCCTGGGATCCCCCTCCCAGTGCCTGGAACCCTCCCCGGGTGCAGGGCGGCAACTTGGGCCCGCAGGTGGGTGCCTGGGACCCTCCCTGGTGCGTGGGACCCCCCCAGGTGCAGGGCTGTGCCCTGACACTGCCCATCTCCAGGATGCACCTGGCCCTGAAGGCGTACCAGGAGCTGCTGCGGACCGTGCAGGAGATGGACCGGTCCCCCGAGCAGGCGGTGCGGGACAGCAGCCAGGTCATCAAGAGTGAGTCCATCTGTCCTTCTGCCCATCCTTGGCTGGGGAGGGGGTGTCTGACCCCATCCCCACCCCCACCCCCCCCTGGCTGACCATCTCTTCCCCAGGCAATATTTTCTACCTGATGGAGTACCGGGAGCTCTTCCTCACTCTTTTCCGCAAGTTCGACGAGACCAAGCAGCCGCGCAGCTTCTTGCGGGACCTGGTGGAGACGGCCCATCTGTTCCTCCGCATGCTGGAGCGCTTCTGCCAGGGCCGCAGCAGCCTCATGGTGCAGGTGTGATGTGGCTGCCCTGCGGGAGGGATCCCTGGGTGGTCAGGCAGCCCCTCCTGACCCTGTTCTTGCCCCCCTCCCCCCCCCCAGAGCAAGCGTGTGCGGAAGAAGAAGAAGCCGCAGGCGCCCGCAGCCATCGCCCCGCAGCCGCCCAGCACCGCGGAGCTGGAGGAGTTGTGGGCAGGATTGGTCCCGCAGCTCCAGGCCTGCTTGCAGGTAGGGGGAAGGATCCGGCCCCGCAGGGGGCACTGGGGGTCTCTGCAGGGTGTAGGGTGACAGTGTCCCACCCCAGGGCGAAGTGCCCCTCCCCGAGGATGTGGTGCCCTTTGATGCTGCCTCAGAGACGCCGGTGGAGGAGCAGCGCACAGAGGCTCTGCTGCAGATCCAGGGGTGCCTGCGGGGTGCCCGAGCTCCCCAAGCCCTGCGCCTGCTCCGCTCCGCCAGGTACTGGCACCGCAATTCCCATCCCACACCCAGGCAGGGGCACGGGGACATGGTGCCAGCCCGTCCCCCTCTCCCCAGGGACATCTGGCCTGAAGGGGACGTGTTCGGAACCCCCGACACGGGGCCGCCGGAGGAGATGCAGCTGCTGCGGGAGATTCTCTTTGCTCCCCTGCCTGGTGAGTCCCCGGCGGTGGCACCGGGAACGGTGGGCTTGGCCGCAGCGCTCCGGCCCCTCAGCACTGTCCCACCGCAGGGCACGCGCCCCCCAAGACTGAGGAGCTGGAGGAAGAGGAAGAGGAGGAGGAAGAGGAGGAAGAGACCGTGCAGGTGTCAGAGAAGGAGTTCAACTTCCTCGACTACCTGAAACGGTGAGGGGGGCCAGGGTTGGGGGGTCCCGGGGGTCCGGGGTGGCACCTCTTGCCAGGGCGGCCCCACTGACGGGGGCTGCCGGGGCAGATTTGCTTGTGCCCCCGTGGTGCGGGCGCTGGTGGTGCTGCTGCGGGGGTACGCCCGCAACAGCCCCCACACCAACCACTGCGCCGCGCGCCTGCTGCACCGCCTGGCCCGCGACCTGCACATGGAGGCCCTGCTCTTCCAGCTCTCCCTCTTCACCCTCTTCCACCGCCTCCTCAACGACCCCGCTGCCGGCGCGTACCAGGTCAGCTGGGGCCCGGATCCCCCCTCTCCAAGGCTCCTGGGGAGGGGTCTGTCCCCAGCATCCCCCAGCCCCACTTTCCCTCCCTCTGCCCGCAGGAGCTGGTGGCCTTGGCCAAGTTCATCCTGGGCAAGTTCTTTGCGTTGGCGGCCACCAACAAGAAGGCTTTCGTGGAGCTGCTCTTCTGGAAGAGTCCATCGGCCATCCGTGAGATGACCGAGGGCTATGGCTCCCTGCAGGACGGAGAGGGGTGAGTGGGGTCAGGGAGAGGGGTGAGGGGGGGCAGGGAGGCGGCTGCTCCCCTCCCCTCACCTCCCCTCCCCTTCCCTTCACCCTTGCCCAGGGCTGGCAGGAGCCGAGTCCCTCCCTGGACCCCCCAGCAGGAGCAGGAGCTGCGGGAGCTGTACTGGAAGTACAAGGAGGTGGAAGGTACCGGGGCGGGGGGGGGGGGGGGGGGTTGGGCAGTGGGACCCCCGGGAGGACAGCAGGGGCTCTGTCCCTGCAGCCTCCCACTCCTGCAGGTGAGGACATCATCGCCACCATCCTGGCCCATCTCCCCCCGCCCGGGCGGACGCGGAGGCAGGTGGTGAAGCAGCTGGTGCGGCTGGGGCTGGCCAGCAGCGCCAAGGACTTCCCACGGGAGAGGTGGGTCGGGGACCCCCATGGGGGGGACCCCTGGGCCAGGGCAGCCGCCTCACCCCAGGGCAGGGACCGACAGCTGTGCCCCCTCCCCAGGAAGGGCACCCGCATTGTGCTGTGGACGCCGGAGCAGGAGGAGGAGCTGACGCGGCTCTTTGAGGAGTTCCAGGGCTCGGAGGGTGAGCGGTGCTGGGGCAGGTTGGGGGTGGGGGGCAGTCCTCCGTAGCCCCCCACCCTGATCCCCCTCCCTGCAGATGTCCTGGGGAACATCATGAGGCACCTGACGGCGCGGCGGTCACGGGCTCGTGTGGTGGAGAAGCTGCTGGGGCTGGGGCTGGTGTCGGAGCGCAAGGAGCTGTACAAGAAGCGCCGGAGGAAGGGCCACGTCCCTGTGCCGGTATGGGGGGCTGCTATGGGGGGCTGGGGGGCCCGGGCTGTGCCCGGTGGGTGCTGTCCCGTCATGGGCACCCAAACACTGTTGGTCCCCCAAACACTGTTGGTCCCCACAGGGTGCAGCAGGCACCCCAGCGGTGCCAGCTCAGGACAGCTCAGCAGAGGACAGTGACGGCGAGGAGGAGGATGAGGATGGTGATGAAGCAGAGGAAGGCCCCATGGACGAGCACTGGACACCTGAGGAAGGGGCCGGGCAGGGCCTGGCACATCGCCTGCATCAGGAAGGTGGGTAAGGGGCCCTGAGCCCCCCTGGTCGGGCTTGGCTCCGGGGCCAGATCCTGTCTCACCCTCCCCTGTCCCCAGGCCTGGCTGGGCCCCTGCAGTGGCTGGAGAACTGCCTGAGGAGGACGGCTGAGGACCGCCAGGTGGACGGTGAGCAGGCGGGGGGCCAGGGCAGCGGCTGGGGGCGGGGGGCCAGGGCTGGGCTGACAGCGGTCCTGGCCCAGGTGTGTCCCACCCTGTGCCGCTCGTGCCGCTCTCAGAGGAGAATGAGGATGCCATGGAGGACCGGCGCTTCCGGGCTCTGCTGCGGCAGCTGGGGCTCCGGCCCCCCAGCAACGAGCAAGTGAGGTCCCTGTCCCCGTCCCTGTCCCCATCCCTGTCCCCTGGCTCCTGGCGTGGCCCTGCAGCATCTCCCCTCTCTGCCCAGGAATCCTTCTGGCGCATCCCGGCTGCCATCACTCCTCAGCAGCTCCGCCGCATGGCCACCTCCATCGCCACCTCCATCGCCCACCACCACCGCGGCCCCCCAGGGTCCCCCCAGGGTCCGCTGGAGCCACCCAGGTGCCCCCAGGACCCTGCTCCAGGTGAGGGGCTGGGCTGGGGGTGCAGGAGCCAGGCTGGGGGTCCCCAGCTGTGGAGCTAGCGCTGAGCCCCTCTTCTTGTGCCCATCAGCAGAGCAGCTGCCGGCGCGGCTGGGGTCAGGGTCCGACTCGGAGAGGTGAGAACGGCCCCCCCGCGGCTGCATCCCCTCCCCGACACTGGGGGGGTCCCCTCCCTGGCTGGGGAGGGGACATGGACCCCTGGGTTCTCCCAGCGGTGCCAGCCCCTGTCCCCACTGCTGCAGCGAGGAGCCTGTCCCCGTCCCCAACCCGGCGCAGCCAGGCACCAAGAGGCAACGGGAGTTCGACAGTGAGGATGAGGATGATGGCAGCTCGGGTGCGTTTGGCCTCCCTGGTCTCTCCTAGGGGGGGCTCAGGGGCTTTTTCCCCTGTGTTGCTCTGGGCGTCACCAGGAGGTGGGCACGGGCCACTGCTGGGTTGTGGACACGTCCCTGGCCCCTTTGCCACATCGCTGGGGCAGGGGAGGCGGCGGGGGGCGCAGGGGTGTACCCCCACATCCACTGGCCGGGGGCCTCAGCCCCCTCCTCACTCCCTCCCCCCTCAGGCATGGAGCTGGCCCCCGCAGCCCCCTGCTCCTGGGAGGACGAGGACAAGGACAAGGACAAGGATGAGGACCTGCCGCCCCTGGGGAGGCGGAAGCGTGTCCGACGCCTGGAGGAGGAGGAGGAGGAGGAAGAGGGTTGAGGGGTTCCCTGGGCCCTGCCCAGGTCCTGGGCTGTTTTCTGAGTTTTCTGCAGGTTTTAAAGCTGTTTTTAAGGGTGCTGCAAAAGCAGGTGGCTCTGCCACCCCCCTGTCCCCTTCCCCAGTGTCTCCATTCCCCTGTTTTACCCCCATCTCCCTCTTTTCCCTCACGCTCCCTCTTTCCCTCAGCTGTTTATGTTTGGTGAGGTTTTTTTCCCCCCAACATTTTTTTACATCTGGAAAGAGACCAAATAAACAAACGCAGCTCTCAGCCTCGCAGCCTGCGTGGGTCTGGGGGGGGGCAGGTCCTGGGGGCTGCAAGCTGCCCTGTCCCCATGAAATGCCCTGTCCCCGTGTCCCTGTCTCCGTGCCAGGGGACAGGGCCAGGCCCGGCGTGTCGCAACGCCTCCCGATAACGGGGGCTATAAAGGGGCCGCAGGGGCAGCCCGCCGCGGCTGGACGGGGCAGGGGACGCCGGCGCTGGCGAGCGGGTGAGCCGGGGCGCTGGGGGGCTGCGGGGGGCTGTGGCAGGGGGGGGGGGGGCTGATGGGGTTCTGCCCCTTCTGCCATCTCCACAGGCCATCCTGGAGCTGCCGCCATGCCCCGGGCTCTGCTCTTCCTCCCACTCTTCCTCCTCAGCCTGGGGGGCAGCGTCCTCCCCGCCGCCCTCCCCGGGCCGGGGGCCGGTGACCCCGCTGCGGCGCGGGCGCTGCTGGCAGAGCTGGCAGAGCACGTCCCGCCGCGGGCCCTGCCGGAGGGCAACTTCTCCTGCCAGGACCTTCGCCCTGACGCCCTGCCCGGCTTCCCCCGGCTCCCGCTGCCCCTCCGCGCCCTGGCCCGCGCTGCCCTGGCGCTGGCGCTGAGCGGGGCCGCCTGCGGGCCCCAGGCCGAGGCGGAGGTGCTGGCTCTGTCGCAGGAGCTGGGCCCCACCATGGCTGCGGCGCTGCTGCGGGGGCTGGCACGGCTGCGCGGCACCCCGGCCCCCCAGGCCCTGTCTGTCCTCCTCAGCCTGGTGCAGCCGGGGGTCTCTGCCCCGCCGCGGCTCTGCGTGGTGCCCACCCGGCTCCAGCGACCCACCGCCAGCACCCCCCCCACCCCAACGGCAGCCTCGGCCGAGGGGGTCCGGGTGCCCCCGGGGACCAGCGCCCTGGCCTGGCTGCTGCCGTGCCGCCACGTCGCCCGGCGCCGGCGGGAGGATGAGGACGCCTGCGACCCGCCGGGGGAGCGGGAGGCCCACGAGGTGCTGGAGTGGGTGCCAGGCGTCAGCACCTTCTACAACCTGGGCACCAGCCTCTACTACGCCTTCCAGGGCTGTGAGGTCGTGGCCTCCACGCGGGCCCTGGAGGTGGCCGAGGACCTGGGCTACGCTGGGCTGGCCGCCATCACCGCTGGGGCCGGCAGCCCCGTGGCGCTGGGGCTGCAGCTGGGGCTCCAGCCGGGGCTCAAGGCCGGGGTGCGGGCGCTCATCGGCTACTTCACCGCGGACGAGGACCCCCCGCCAGCGCCCACCGCCCACAGCGGCCCCGTGCTCATCGTCTGAATAAAGCCCCGTGCGGTGGCCGGGCCCATGTCTGTGTCCCTGTCCCTGTCTGGGGGGGGGGGGGGGCGGTGTCGGGTCGGTGCGGGACACCCTGCCCTGGGGCACGGGGACCTTGGCCTCGCTGGAGCCACGTGGTGGCAGCTGGTCTGTCCCTGTCCCCAGCGTGCCAGGCCCTGCCTGCCCAGCTCTGGCACGTGTGGCCCTGCCCTAGAGCCTGTCCCCATGGTCTGTCCCTGTCCCTGTGGCCCCAGCCCTGTCCCACAGCCTGTCCTGGTCCCCATGGCTCTGGCCCTGGCCCCACAGCTTGTCCCTTTAGTCCAGCCCAATCTCATGGCACTGTCCCTGTCCCCACAGCCTCTCTTCTTCCCTGCACAGCCTGTCCCCACGGCATCCCCCTGTCTCCACAGCTCTGTCCCTGCAGCCTGTCTCTGTCCCCATGGCCTGTCCACCTATCCCTGCAGCCTCTGCCTGTCTCCGTCCTTACAGCCTGTCCTTGTCCCCATGGCCTGTCCCTGTCCCCATGGCTCTGTCCCCATCTCTGCAGCCTCTCTCTGTCCCTGCAGCCTGTCCCCATCCCCACGGCCCAGCTCTGTCCCCATGGCCTGTCCATGTCCCCACAGCTCTGCCCTTGCAGCCTGTCTGTCCCCACAGCCTGTCCCTGTCCCCACAGCCTGTCCCCATCGCCACGGCCTGTCCCTGTCCCCACAGCTCTGTCCCTGCAGCCTGTCCCTGCCCCACAGCCTGTCCCCGTCCCCACGGCCTGTCCCTGTCCCCACAGCTCTGCCCTTGCAGCCTGTCTGTCCCCACAGCCTGTCCCCGTCCCCACGGCTCTGTCTTCATCCCTGTGGCCTATTCCTGTCCCTCTGGTCTGTCCCTGCAGCCTCTCCCCGACCCCATGGTCTGTCCCTGTCCCCACGGCTCTGTCCTCATCCCCCCAGCCTGCCTCTGTCCCCACCGCCTCTCGCTGTCCCCCCGGCCTGTCCCCACGGCCCGTCCCCGTCCCACGGCCCGGCGCTGCCATCTCCCCCCGCCCTTCCCTGCTGGCCCCGCCCCCGGCCCCGCCCCTGACGTCATTTCGGGGAAGTGGGCATCCCCGCTGGAAACGCAGCTCCCCGGCTTTGGGGGCGTGGCCTAGCCGCCGCTCTCCGCCAATGGCTGCGCAGAGCCCGGGGGGGCGGGGCCTCCCCGCCTTCCTGCCCCGGCCACCGAGGTGAGAGCGGCTCCGGGGGGGTCCCGGGGGGTCCCGGGGGGGGTCCCAGTTGCTGGGCGCCGCTTCAGGACCGGGGAGCCTCGCTGGGGCCGGGCCGCGGGGGAGCGCAGACAGGGGGTCCCGGTCGGGGCACGCAGGGGTCGCCCTCGGGGGGTCCGTTGGAGGTGTCCCCCTGGGGCGGGGGGTGTATAGGGGCACCCACCCCCCGCGATCTCTGCAGGGGGGACACTTGGGGTGCAGGGGGCCTGCCTGGGTGTGCAAGGGGGGGGCAGTCTAGGGGTGTCTCTGGGAGGGGGCCTGGGGTGCTGCAGAGGGGGTGCCCCCGGCCCCGCGGCTCTGGCCCGGAGGGTCTGGGCCCGAGTGGGAAACCTCAGCCGCCGCTCAGCCCTTCGTCCAGCCCCAGGAGGGGGCTGCCAGCCTGCGGAGCTCCCGCTGCCCACTCCGAGCCAGAGCCCAGGGACCCTCGGGACCCCCACAGCCTAGCCAGGAGCCCAGGGACCCCTAGGACCCCCCACAGCCTAGCCAGGAGCCCAGGGACCCACAGGACCCTGCGTGGCCAAACCCGGAGCCCAGGGACCCCTGGGACCACCCACAGCCGAGCTCATAGCCCAGGGACCCCCGGGACCCCCACAGCCGAGCCCGTAGCCCAGGGATCCCCGGGACCCCCACAGCCGAGCCCGTAGCCCAGGGACCCCCGGGACCCCCACAGCTGAGCCTGGAGACCAGGGAACCCCGGGACCCCCACAGCTGAGCCTGGAGACCAGGGAACCCCGGGACCCCCACAGCCAACCCCAGAGACCAGGGACTCGCGGGACCCTCTGTGGCCAAGCTGTAACCCAGGGACCCCCTGGGACCCCCCACGGCTGAGCCCAGGGACCCACAGGACCCCCCACGGCCGAGCCCACAGACACACAGGACCCCCTGTGGCCGAGCCGGAGCCCAGGGACACACGGGACCCCTCACAGCCAAGCCAGAGCCCAGGGACCTGTGGGACCCCCCGTGGCTGAAGAGGAGCCCAGGGACCCCCGGGGCTGCTGTCCTGCAGGCAGGTACGTGGGGTGCAGGGGTGCTGGTCAGGGTGCGCGGGTGCTGGTTTCGCATCCTCTGGTTGCGCTGTGGCCGGGAGGTCAGTGGGACCACCCTGACGCCCCTTCACCCCCCAGCATGGCGCAGTGGCAGGAGGTGCAGAATTTGGCCAACGCTTACCTGGAGCAGGTCCACCAGCTGTACGTGGGGTCGGCACTGCCCATGGCGGTGCGGCAGTGCCTGGCTGCCTGGATCGAGAGCCAGAACTGGTAACAGGGCTGGGGGCTGGGGCTGGGGGCTGCACCGTGGTGTGTGCTGAACTGGTGCTGAGCCCATGGTGCTGCAGGCGCCAGGCGGCCGAGCCGCTCTCCTCCCACGCGCGGATGCTCTTCCACTCCTTGCTGGCGCTGCTGGATGAGCACCTGGGCAGCCTGGGGATGGGCAACGAGGACTTCATGCTGAAGCACAACCTGCGCAAGGCTCGCCGTGACCTTCAGGTGCGCGGCAGAGCCAGGGAGGGGGGGGCGTGGGGGGGGGGAGGGGGGGCGGTGGTCTCTGTGCCCCACTGACCCCCCCAGCCCCTCCTGCAGGCTGAGTTCGAGGAGTGTCCGGACAACTTGGCCAACTTGGTGGCCAACTTGCTGCAGGAGGAGCGGCAGATCCTGTGCCTGGGGCAAGCGGGGGGAGAGGTAGGGCAGCCCCCTGCCCCCTGCCCCACGGGGCCCTGCCAGCCCCTGCCCCACGTGCTGTGTTCCCGCAGGGGGGGGCTGCCCCGGCCCCCAGCACACCCCCAGAGAGCAACCGGGAGCAGCAGATCCAGCGGCGCCTGGCCGAGTTCCATGCAGCCCTGCAGGTAATGCCCCCCCCCCCCAGCACCCCCAGGCCCCTGGGGGCTGCCTGGCCCCTCACCCCCGCTCTGCTCCCCAGGAGGCTGAACGCGCTTTCCGGCACTTGGAGGACATGCAGGACGCCTTTGACTTCTGTTTCAAGTTGCACTACCGGCCAGGTAAGACCCAATCCTGCCCCCCCCGGGGGTAGATGCAGGACAACGCTGCCCTGCCCCCCCCCACGCCATGCCCCCCCTGCCCACAGGCGAGGACAGAACCAACGACCCCCAGTACACCCAGCAGATCCAAGCCCTCCAGGCCAAGCTGCAGATCCTGGACCGGCAGCGGCGGGTGAGGGGGCTGGGGGCTGGGCTGGGGGTGGGGGGGCACAGCCACCCCCCTGCTCTCCCCGCTCAGGCTCCCATCTCTCCCCAGGAGGTGCTGGCTCAGATGCAGCAGCTGCTGGGGCGCAGTGAGACGCTTCGGGACTTCTTGCAGCAGGAGCTGGAGGCCTGGCAGGAGCGGCAGCAGCGTGCCTGCCTGGGGGCCCCTGTGGACACCCGCCTGCAACCCCTGGAGACCTGGTGGGGCCGGGGTGGGACAGGGCCCGGGGGATGGGGGCCACAGCCGGCCCTCGCTGAGCTCCGTGCCGCCCACAGGTTCACGGAGCTGGGCCAGGGGCTCTTCCAGCTGCTGCAGCTGCTGCGGGCGCTGGGGGACCTGCGGCAGAAGGTGAGCTACGAGCGGGACCCGCTGAAGGCAGAGACCCCCCTCCTGGAGCGGCGGCTGCTGGAGCTGCTCACCTACCTGCTGCGGAGGTGAGTGCGGGGCCGGGGGGGGGCTGGGGGGACCAGGGCTGGGGTAGCCCTGACCCCCCCGGTGCTCCCAGAGCCTTCGTGGTGGAGCAGCAGCCCAGCATGCCCAACGCCTGCAAGCGCCCGCTGGTGCTGCGCACGACCAGCAAGTTCTCAGCCCGTGCTCGCCTGCTCGTCCGCCTCCATGACCGCAACCACCGCATGGAGGCCAAGATCCACATCGACAGGTCAGGACCCCTGGGGTGGGCCCCCCCTGCCTGGCCGTGGGAGTCCCTGCGCCCCGCTCCCGGCTGACTCCTTGTTATCTCTTTCAGGGACCCCCCCAAGATAAAAGGGTGAGAGCCGAGCGAACGCCGGACACGGTGGGCAGGGCTGCGCCCCCTCCCCGGGGGTCCCGGCCCCCCACCCATGGCCTCCCTGTGCCCCCACAGGTTTCGCAAGTTCAACATCCTGACGTCGAGCACCAAAACCCTCCTGGCAGGGGACTGTCCCCAGGAGGGGCTGGTCTGCGACTTCCAGTACCTCGTAGGGACCCCCACCCAGACCCCTGCGTCCTGCACAGGGCAGGGGAGCGGGGCGAGGACCCTGGCCCAGCCCCAGCCCCCACCCCGGGCTGACCCTCTCCTGCCCCACAGACCCTGAAGGAGCAGAAGGACAGCAGGTCGGGCAAGGGCAGCAAAGGCGGCGGCGAGGTGGGTGTGGGGCTGGGGGCTCCGGGGGCGCGGGGGCGGCCGGTGCCTTGCGGTGCTCATGGTGCCACCTCTGCGCAGGGTCCCCTGGTCGTGACCGAGGAGCTGCACCTCATCACCTTCACGCTGGCGTACGCCTACTGCGGGCTGCAGCTGGAGCTGGAGGCGAGGGCTGGGGGCCGGGGGGCTGGGGGGGGGTGGGGGGGGCTGGGGGCTGCCAGCCTGACCCCAGCTCCTCCTGCAGACCTCCACGCTGCCCTTCGTCATCATCTCCAACAATAACCAGCTCTCCAGCGCCTGGGCCTCCATCCTCTGGTTCAACATGCTCAGCTGTGACCCCAAGGTGAGCGGGACCCCCCCGGCCCTGTGCCACTCCCCACCACCCCCAACCCTGCTGTCTCCTGCCCTGTCTCCCCCTGCCCTTATCCTGGTGTCCCATCCCTGTCCCTGCTCCTCGCCCGGTCTCCATCCCGGGGTCCTGGTCCTGGTCCCTGTCCCTGGTCCTTCCCCATGACCTCTCCCTGCTGTCCTTGGTCCCTGTCCCTGTCCCAACCCTGTGGCCCCGTCCCCAACCTGTCTCAGTGCATGTCCCCATTCCCTGCTCCCCATACCCTGCCCCAGTGCATGTACCTGTCCCCTGCTCCCTGTCCCCATCCTCTGGTCCATGTCCCATCCCTGTCCCCATCCCCTGTCTCTGTCTCCTGATCCCTGTCCCCTGCCCTGCTGCATGTCCCCATCCCCTGATCCCTGTCCCATCCATGTCCCCCACCCCAGTGCATGTCCATGTTCACTGGTCCATGTCCCATCCTGGTCCCCTGCCCTGCTGCATGTCCCCATCCCTGCTCACCCCGTCTCCGGCAGGAGCAGCAGTTCTTCTCCGCGCCGCCCCCGGCGCCCTGGCCCCGGCTGGCCGAGGTGCTAAGCTGGCAGTTCGAGAGCGTGGCCGAGCGGGGGCTGAGCAAGGACCACCTCCTCATGCTGGCTGAGAAGCTCTTCGGTAAGGCCAGGTGGAGCCCCTGGTCTCCCGGGGCTGTGCCGGGGCCGTGCCACCCCCCTCACCCTGCTCTTGCCTCAAAGGCTCCAAGGCATCTCCGGAGAGCACCGTGGCCTGGCCCAAGTTCTCCAAGGTGAGTGGTGCCCGTGGCCCCGTCCCCCTGTGACACCACGGCCCCATTCCCCCTTGGCCCGGGCCCCACCATCACCCCCTGGCTCCATCCCCACTATCCCATCCTGGCCCAATGGCTCTGGCCCCCCTTGGTCCCATCCCTGCCATCCCTTCTTGGCCCCATGGCTCTGTCCCTGTCCCCACTGTCATCCCCTGGCCCCATGGCCCCATCCTCACCTGTCCCTGTCCCCACCATCTTCCCTTGGCCCAGTCCCCACCATCACCCCCTGGCCCCATCCGCACTAGCCCCCCCGGCCCCATGGCTCTGTCCCCCCCATCCCCATCCCTGCCATCCTTGGCCCCACCATCACCTCATGGCCCCATGGCCCCATCCCCCCCTGTCCCCATCCCCCTGGCTGTCCCCAGTCCCCCTTGGCCCCATGGCTCTGGCCCTGTCCCCACTGTCACCCCCTGGCCCTGTCCCCATCATTCCCCCTCGGATTGGTCCCCACCGTCCACCCCTGGCCCCATCCCCACTAACCCCCTTGGCCACATGGCCCTGTTCCCCCCCCGGCTCCTTCCCTGCCATCCCTCCTTGGCTCTATGGCTCTGTCCCCACTGTCACCCCCAGTCCCCATCCCTGCCATCCCCCCTTGGTCCCATGGCTCTGTCCCCAACTGGCACTGTCCCCACTGTCACCCCCTGGCCCCATCCCACCCCCGTCCCCATCCCTGCCATCCCCCCCTTGGCCCAGTCCCCACCATTATCCCCTGGCCCCATCCCTGCCATCCCCCCTTGGCCCGGTCCCCGCCTTCACCCCCTGGCTCCATGGCCGCATCCCCCCCCCGGCCCCCCAGCCCTGGCCCCCCCAGCCCCGCTCACCCCCATTCTCCTGCAGGATGGTGCCGCCGGCTTCTCCTTCTGGGCCTGGCTGGACGGGATCCTGGGGCTGCTCCAGGAGCACCTCAAGCAGCTCTGGAAGGCTGGGTAGGAGCAGGGCTGGGGGGCCGGGGGGGGCCAGGGGCTGCGGGGGTTGATGGTGTCTCCCCCAGGCTCATCCTGGGCTTCGTGAGTCGGAAGCAAGAGAAGAAGCTGCTGAAGGGGAAGCGGACGGGGACGTTCCTGATCCGCTTCAGCGAGAGCGTCCTGGGGGGGGTCACCTGCACCTGGGTGGAGCACCCCGAGAGTGGTGAGTGTGCCACCCCCCAGGGGTCCAGCCCCTCACCCTGGCCTCAGACCTGGGCACTGACTCGGGATGCCCCCTCCCCCGCAGGACCCCCTGCTTTCCGGGCAGTGGTTCCCTACACCACGGCTGAGCTGGAATCCCTGGCGCTGCCCGACATCATCCGCGACTACCAGCTGCTGGTGGAGGAGAACATCCCGGAGAACCCGCTCCAGTTCCTGTACCCCAACATTCCCCGCGATGAGGCTTTTGGGCCCTACTACAGCCAGTGGCAGGAGGGTATGGCGCGGTGACGGCGACGGCAAAGCGCGGGGGGAGCACCGGCCACCCACTCTGACCTCTCCTCTCTGTCCCCAGCAAACCTGATGGAGCAGAAGAAATACCTGAACCGGCGCCTCATCCGTGTGTCCTCCAGGTGAGGCAGGGGGATGCCTCGGTCCCTCTGTGGCCCCGGGGGAAGGGGGACCCTCTCACCTGCAGCCTCATATCCCCTGACCCTGACCCCGACCCTGACCCCGACGTGCCATCTCTCCTGCAGGCAGGCAAATGAGTCGTGGCAGACAGAAGAAGAGTTGGTGGCTACCACGGAAAACCTGGAGATGCTGCAGCTGCAGCCCAGTGGCCTGGGGACACAGGAGCCTGGTGGCCTGGCATCACTGCAGCATGGGAGCTCGGGGACACTGCAGCCCAGGGAGTCGGGGACACTGCAGGTCGCGTCTGGGAACCTGGGGACGCTGCAGCCCTCAGGCCCAGGGACGGTACAGGTGGTGGCTGCAAGCCCAGAGATGCTGCAGGTCACCTCTGGGAACCTGGGGACGCTGCAGCCCTCGGGCCCAGGGACGGTACAGGTGGTGGCCGCAAGCCCAGAGATGCTGCAGGTCACCTCTGGGAACCTGGGGACGCTGCAGCCCTCGAGCCCAGGGACAGTACAGATGGTGGCCACAAACCTGGGGATGCTGCAGGTCACCTCTGGGAACCTGGGGATGCTGCAAGTGGTGGCTGGGAGCCCGGGGACAATGCAGCCTGGAGTCTCCATGATGCAGCAGCCAGGGTCCCAAGTCTTGGACCCACCACAGCTGCTGCAGGTGGGATCGGGAGTCTCAGAGCTGCTGCAGCCAGGGATCAGGGACCTGAAGCCACAGCTGGTGTTGCAGGTGGTCCCTGAGGGCCAGGGGATGCTGCAGGTGGGACCTGGGGCCATGGAGCCGCAGCTGGTGTTGCAGCTGGTCTCTGAGGGCCAGGGGCTGCTGCAGGTGGGATCTGAGAACTTGGGGATGATGCAGCCGGTGGCTGGGGACACAGGGATGCTGCAGGTGGGACCAGAGAACTTGGGGACAATGCAGCCGGTGGCTGGGGACACGGGGATGCTGCAGGTGGGACCAGAGAACTTGGGGACGATGCAGCCGGTGGCTGGGGACACGGGGATGCTGCAGGTGGGACCAGAGAACTTGGGGACGATGCAGCCGGTGGCTGGGGACACGGGGATGCTGCACCCAGTGCCGGGGGCTGTGGAGCTGCTGCCTGTCCCTGAAGGGCAGGGGACGTTGCCTGTCCCTGAGGCTCAGGGGACATCGCTGGTCCCTGAGGAGCAGGGGACGCTGCCGCCAGAGCTGAGGGACCTGGAGCCGCTGCCCGGGAGCCTGGATGTGCAGGAGCTCCTGCAGTCCCTGGAGAACGTGCTGCAGCCACGCTCGGGGACGCTGGAGACACTGGAGGCGGCAGAGCTGATGCCCGACATGCTGGAGGCCATGGACGGGAGGCTGGAGGGGCTGGACCCCGGGCTGGCAGGTGAGTGCCGGGGTCGGGGTGGGGGACAGAGGTGTCCCCTCAGCGCTGACCTCTCCCCATCCCGCAGGCAGCGCCGCGCTCCTGAACCCCCGCGACCCATTCCTGCCGCAGCCTGAGGACACGGCTCTGCCCGCCGTCAGCTCCCTCTTCACCACCGACTTCCCCCCGCTCCACATCGACGCCAGTGACTTCCAGTGACTCCCCCCGCCCCCCCTGTAAATAAACCCCTTCTTGCCCCAGCTGCCTGCGAGCAGACCCGCGTTGCGCCGTAGACAGGGAGCTGCTCCTCTGCTTCCAACCTTTATTAGAAACCCATAAATACCCGAGATAAATAGGGAGCATCACACATAAATAGTCCCTCAGCGGGGAGGGGAATAAATAACAGGGGGGGTCCGCAGGCGGGACGGCCTCAGCGGGGGCTGGCGCTGTGGCTGAAGACGCGGCTCATGATGGTGGTGAAGGACTGGAGCCGTTGGAGTGCCAAGCGTTGCAGCAGCGCCCGCGCCCAAGCCTCGCTGGGGGCCATGGTGGGGCGCGGGGGGCGGCCGTGCTCCTGCTGCGGGGGAGAGGAGGGTTAGGGGGCCCGAGGCCGCGGTGATGGGCCCCCAGTTCCCCGGCCTTGAGGGGAATGGGCTCCCTCAAGTCTGCCCCCCACCCCAGCCCCTCACCTGGACGAGGCCCAGCAGCTGGTCCAGCGTGGACTCCAGCGTGGGCAGGCGGCGGTTGGTGAAGATGTCAGAGCCCAGCAGGACCCGGTAGTGCTGCAGCCCCTGAAGGATCCGCTGCAGGCAGCGCTGTGAGGAGTGGGCTGTGAGCTGGGGACCCCAACACATCCCCTGGCACCCCTGGAAACCCCCGGCATCCCTGGGACCCACAGGCACACCCCCAAGCATCCCTGGGGACCCCCAGCATCCCTGGGACCCATAGGCACAGCCCCAAGCATCCCTGCAAACCCCGAGCATCCCTGGGACCCCCAGCATCCCTGGGACCCATAGGCACAGCCCTGAGCATCCCTGGGACTCCCAGCATCCCTGGGACCCCCAGTATCCCTGGGACCCACAGGCACACCCCCAAGCATCCCTGCAAACCCCGAGCATCCCTGGGACCCCCAGCATCCCTGGGACCCAGAGGCACACCCCCAAGCATCCCTGCAAACCCCGAGCATCCCTGGGACCCACAGGCACACCCCTCAGCATCCCTGGGCATGTCAAGTGCATCCCTTAGCATCCCTGGGAACCCCTATCATTCCTGGGACCCACAGGCACACCCGCGAGCACCCCTGGGACCCCCAGCATCCCTGGGAAAACCCATCATCCCAGCGACCCACAGACACACCCCTCAGCATCCCTGGGAACGTCAGGTGCACCCTTCAGCATCCCTGGGACCCCCAGCATCCCTGGGACCATCAGGCATGCCTGGGACCCACGGGTACATCCCTCAGCACCCCTGAGAACCCCTGGCTGTCCCGCCGCGCCCCCCCCGCCCCCAGCAGCCCCCAGCCCCCGGTACCGTGTTGTTGGTGTCCAGGGTGGAGGGGTCACAGGCATCGCTGCAGCCGATCCTGGGGGGCCAATTCTTGGGATCCTCCATGCTCAGGTGAATCTCCTCCTGGCAGCAGGGAGTCAGCAGGGTTCCCACCTCCCCCAGCACCCCGCACCCTCGGGGCAACTTCTAGTGCCTGTGGACCCCCGCAGAACCCGATCACCCCCGTTTTGCCCCTGACCCTCCCCGTCCGCTCACCAGGACCCGATGCGGCTCCTCGATGGTGGCCACCAGCTGCAGCAGATCCCGGGAGAAGTTCCTGCAGGCGGCCCACTCGGTGCGGGGGGCCGGGACCGGCACCGGGGCCGCGGGCGGCGGCAGCAGCAGCGGGAGGCAAAGGCAGAGGCAGAGGTGGCGGAGCGGAGCCATGACCGGTCGGTGCCGCCACCGGCGCTACCACCGGGCTCTTATGTGGCGCCGGCAGGTGGGGAATCCCCGGGGCAGGTGGCACCCGCCCCCCGTTACTGCGAAATCGCCGCCTCCCTCGAAAGCAGAACCGATACCGGGCCGGGGTCCCCGGGCTGCGCCCCGCAGCGCCCGGCCCCGCGCCGCACCAGGACGGGACGGGCAGGAAAACCCGGGGCAGTTCCTGGCGGCTCCGCGCCCGGGGGCACCGCGGCGGCAGCGGCACGGCCAGGACCGGGACCCCCGCGCCCGCCCCGGGACCCCCGCCCGCTGCACCTGGGCCGCCCCGCCGAGCGCACCGGGGAGCCCGGGCGGGGCGGGACCCCCTCCGGAGCTCGCCGGCGTCTCCCCGGTGTCCCCTTTGTGTGTCCCCAGTGTCCCCCCGGTGTGTGTCCCCCGATGTCCCCCTCTGCCCCCCGGGCGCACGGGGAAACCAACCTGGGCAGCGTCGGCGCAGCAGCTGGCGGTTCCCCGGGGCCTCGGTGCCCCGGCGGGGCTTCCCCCGGCCGCCACCCCTCGGACCCCGGCAGCCCCGGTCCCCGCCGAGCCGGGCCGTGCTGCCCGCGGCGCCGCAATCTCGGCGGCCCCGTCGGGGCGGCTGCGGCGCTTCCCACTCGCGCCCGGCGGGGCTGTCCCCGGCCTTCCCCGGGCACCGGCCGGCGGCCGAGCCCGCTCCGGGGGGTGAGGAGGGTGTCATGTCCCCGGGGGCTTTGGGAGGGGGAGGCGGGGCGTCTCGGGGGGTCCCGGGGCTGGTGGGGCTCAGCACCCTGCGGGGCGCCAAGGGACCCCGTGGGACAGCAGTGGACCCCCGTAGGACACCAGCAAAACCCCGTGGGATGGCAGCGGACTCCCGTGGGACGGCAGGGGACACGGCGGGACACTGCGGGGAATTTGGGGACACAGGGATCCCCCGGGGTGCCGAGGACGCCGCGTGACGCCCGTGGGACACCATGGGAGACCACGGGGCAGCGCGGGGCCGCAGGTGCCGCAGCCGGCGGGCAGCGCCCGAGGGTCTGTGCGGTGCCGGGGGCGGCCGCAGGGGGTCCCGGAGCATTTCACCATCGGAGCTTGCCCAGCCCAGCCTCCCGCCGGGGCCGCACCGCCCCCGCCGCCCCGAAACAGCCGATTTGAGGCATTTTGTCCCTTCCGCCGCGCCGTCCCGCACACTACCCGCCACAACGTTTAGTCCCGCCTTCCTCAGGCTCTGATTGGTCAGTGCCCGCGGCTCCGCGGTGCCATTGGTCCCCCAGTCTCAGGGGCGGGCGGGTTTGCCGGACGAGCGTGAGGGGGGCGCGGTTGTCATAGCGACGGCGGGAGGGGCGGCGGCCCCGGCCCGGCCGTGGCGGCGCAGCGGGACAAGCCCGGGATCGCGGCCCTGGCGGGGCTCTGCCCGCGGCTGCTCGGTACCGGCGGGTGCGGGGCGCTGTGGGTAACGGCGCCGTCGCCCCGGGGCGCGGGGCACTGTGGGATGCTTAGCCGGAGCGCGGGGGGTTGTGGGTAGCGGCTCCGCGCTCGGAGCGCGGCGGGGAGGGCCGGGGCCCTTCAGCGGCCTCCGCCTGGGCCGGGCCTGGGCCCCCCCCGTGCTCTGCCCCGCGCCGTGCCCTGCCCGGCCCCGCCCGGCCCCGCCGCTAACGGCCGCGGGCCTGCGGCCGCCGATACCGCCGGTGGGTTCGGTGCCGGCCTGCGGAGATAAGGGAGGTGGGTGCGGAACTCGCCCGGCGCCTCCCGCGGCGGGGAGGGGGCGGGGCAGGCCGCGGCGGCGGGGTCACCGGGAGCCCTGAGCTCCGGGAGTGGGTCTGACCCGCTGGGGAGGCTGCCCAGTGCCGTGGGGCTGCTGTGGGCTCCTTCCCCCGGTGGCTCCCGGCCGTGACGGGGCTCTGACTGTGTCCTGGGACGGGACTTTACCGGCCACGCTGCCTGTGAGAGCTGGGTGCTGCCGGTGGCCCTGGCAGGAGCGCTGCACCTTACACTCACTGGAGATTCCAGCCGCTTTTTCCATCCCTCGGAGTCACCGGGCCTCTGCCGCCGATTCTAAGAATTGGGAGGCCCTGGTGTTTCTGACTGACCGACCTAGTTCCTTTTCTGTTTCAAAGGGAGACGCTGGTTTTCACCATGAATTTTGAAGGTCTCAACCCCTCCCTTGCTGAGTATGCGCCCCCCCTCCACCCCGCGCTGGACCCTGTCCTGGACCCCCATCTCAACCCCAGCTTGCTGCAGAACGTGGAGCTGGATCCCGAGGGGGTGCCTTTAGAGGGTATCGCGGTGCCGGACTCTGTGCACCTCATGGAGGGCATGTACAGCGAGCTGCACACCGCCGTCTCCGAAGTGGGGGTGCCTGTCTCTGTCTCCCATTTTGACCTGCACGAAGAGATGCTGTGGGTTGGGAACCACGGGGTAGGTGCCCACTCTGGGAGCGGGGCAGGGAGGGTCGCAGCCCGAGCTGGGCTGGCTGCACCGTTCTCACAACCCTGGGGATGAGTGGGCTGTGGGGGGAGAGCAGCTCGGCGTGGGGCTGAGCTGGAGAGTCCTGCTCAAGCTGGGGTTGTGCTGCACCAGTGCAGAGCTTCTGCCTGGAGCTGGTTGATGTGTCTCGGAGCATGAGCCTCTTGGTGCTTCTCAAGTAACTTTGCTTCCCTGATGTGTGGGAGCTTTTAGGTCGTTATTAGTGCCTGCATGTGTTTGCCTGAAAGGGAAAAGTCTGAGCAGTCTTCCTTGGTTTGGGGCACACAGTGGGGCAGGAAGACCCCTGTAGGCTGGCCAGGCTGTGAGGTGGCCGATAGCCTGCCTGCACCTGGGAGCTGGTGCAGGGCAAAGCAGCCTTTGCCTGGATTGCATCCAAGTGAAGCTGGGGCAGGTCTTGACAAGCCTGTCTCCGGCTGGTTTTAGGGTCACGCCACCTCTTTCTTTGGCCCAACGCTGGAGCGATACTCCTCCTTCCAAGTGAACAGCAATGACGACATCCGCCAGATCCAGAGCCTGGAGAACGGTGTCCTTTTCCTGACCAAAACCAACCTGAAATACATGTCACGGGGAGGCCTCATCATTTTTGACTACCTGTGAGTGCCTTCCCCTGGCAGTAGGTGGCTTGTGCCGGCCCCATGAGCTGCCCCTGTGCCCAGGGGAGATGGTCCCGGCCCCTCTGCCAGCTTGTGAAGGCTGGATGTGGGGGAGGGTGAGGGCAGATCCTCCACCCCCTTCCCTGCTGCCTCCCCAAGCTGGGCAGGAGTGTGAGGGCTGTCCTCTCCCCTCTCCCTCAGCATGGACGAGTCTGAGGACATGCACAGTCTCCTGCTGACGGACAACAGCACGCTGCTTGTTGGTGGGCTGCAGAACCATGTAATCGAGATAGACCTCAACACCGTCCAGGAGACGCAGAAGGTACAGCCGGGCTGGAGGCTGCTCCCTGGTGCAGGGAGGTGCTTAGTTCTGGGGCTCAGCCCTGCTCATGCTGCCCTTCTGCCTCCTTCCCAGTATACCGTGGAGGTTCCTGGCATCACCATCATGAGGCAATCAAACCGCTTCTTTTTCTGTGGGCACACTTCGGGGAAGGTAACACCAACCTCATCCAACCTGGCAGCCCTGCTGGTGCTTGGCTTCTCTCTGGGATACCCTGGCGCTGGTGTCCAGCTTCTCC
Source organism: Falco punctatus (assembly GCF_963210335.1). Taxonomy (NCBI): domain Eukaryota; kingdom Metazoa; phylum Chordata; class Aves; order Falconiformes; family Falconidae; genus Falco; species Falco punctatus. The sequence goes on from NC_137598.1 coordinate 3,719,861, forward strand.
CAGAGCTCAAGGGGCTCCTGAGTAGCCGGCAGCTGCCTGCATGGCACCCAGCACCCCTGTCTTGCCCTCCCAGGTCTCTCTGCGCGATCTGCGCACGTTTGTGGTAGAGCATGAATTTGACGCGTACTCGGGCAGCTTGTCTGATTTTGATGTCCACGGGAACCTGCTGGTGACCTGCGGCTTCTCCAGCCGAATGAACGGCCTCGCCTGTGACCGCTTCCTGAAGGTGTACGACCTGCGCATGATGCGGGCCACCACCCCGCTGCAGGTCCACATCGATCCCTTCTTCCTCCGCTTCATCCCCACCTACACCTCCCGCCTGGCCATCATCTCCCAGACAGGTGGGCGAAGCTGCATCCCCCACCCGGCTGGGTTCCGCTCCCCGGGCGAGAGCTGGGCGACGCTCGCGGCATCCCACAGGTTCGGGGTCACATCTCAGTGGGATAGAGTTGGCTGAGCGCTCTTGACCTGCACCCAGCCGGTTCAAATGCCCCCATAAGCAAGAGGCGTGCTGGGTCGCCGTGTGCCGGCTGCCCACCTGCTCCCTGGTGCCACGTTGCTCTGACCTTCTCGCGCAGGTCAGTGCCAGTTCTGTGAGCCCACCGGCCTCGCCAACCCTGCTGACATCTTCCACGTGAACACCGTTGGGCCCCTGATCATGACCTTCGACGTCTCCGCCAGCAAACAGGCGCTGGCCTTTGGTGACTCGGAGGGATGTGTCCACCTCTGGGCTGACTCCCCCGAGGTCACCTTCAACACCTATTCCCGAGAGACTGACTTTGCCTTGCCCTGCATCGTGGACACGCTGCCCCACTTGGACTGGAATCAGGACCTTGTACCACTCTCGCTTATCCCCGTGCCACTGACTAGCGACACCCTGCTCTCCGACTGGCCCGCTGCCAACTCTGCCCCGGCACCCCGGTAATTTACCAGCAAAAAACAGCACAGGAAAGCTGGCCCTGGCAGAGTTCCTCTCCCTCCCCTGGGTCCCCTCGGGAGCAGGAGAGCGGCTTTGTTGCTCCCCCTGGTCCCCGTCCCCCCCAGCCCCTGCCTCTTGTGGCTGGTGCTGCCCTTCCTGGTCACGTGCCCTGCGAAATGCAAGACAAGTTCCCCATGGTGGAGCTTAACTGCTGAGGTGCGGTGACCGGGCAGGTCTGAAGACAGTTGGGTACGATCTTCCCAGTGGGGAGATCCCAGTGGGATCCTGGCTGCATCCTGCCTGCGTGGAAACTCTGTTCTTCCTCTGCCTGAGCCCTATCCCAAACACGCCCGCGCCCAGCGCTGCTGCCGTGTTTTGGTGTAGCCCAAGTGTTTTTCTTGCCGTGGAAGATGAACCTGAGGGAAGGACTGAGTGGGGAAACCCCTCGTGACCCACTGGTGGGTCTCTGAGCGCACCTAGCAAGGCCCTGGGTTAAACGCTGCCGCCAAACCGAGCAGCCTCCAAGTCGCAGTGTGTTTTGCAGGCGAGCCCCTCCGGTAGATCCCGAGATTTTGCGCACCATGAAGAAAGTGGGGTTCATCGGTTACGCCCCAAACCCAAGGACCAAGCTCCGCAACCAGGTACCCGCTCTCAGGAGGGGGTTGCGTGGGGCATGGGGTACCTCTGCCGGCAGCAGGGGTCTGCAGTTTGGGGAGGGATGGAATTCTCCCTGCGTGCTGAACGATCTCGGAGCTTTCCACAGGGATGGGGGACAGGGCTGAGATGAAATTCTCTGGCTGGGGGTGTTGCAGGAGGCAGGTGTAGAGTTTAGAGGCAACAGCTTTTCTTGAGCAGCGTCGGCAGGTGAGCCAGCCCTGGGGGAGGGCTGGGGTCTCCCCCTTGGGCCGGAATCCCGGTTCTATCGATAGCTCGCTCTGTGGTAGGAAAGAGTTGAGCTGTCCGGTTTGGAGGTTTATGGCACGTCCCTTGCCCTTGGGAAAACACTGCTGTGTTTTGCCCTTGCCCGCAGCACCGCTGTAGTTTCCCACAGTGACAAGTCCCTTGCGAGAGGGAAGGTGTGGAGGCCTGGTGCAGGTTGAGGGAGGGCCCTCCTCCTTTCGGTTTATTCCTTTAGCTCGTTCGGGGTGTCAGGAAAGCCCAGGACTTGCTTGTTTCAGTACATGGGACTTCTCTCCCCACCAGGGTTGAGCCGCTTTTTCCTTTTCTTCCCCCTTGCAGATTCCCTATCGGTTAAAAGAGACGGACAATGAGTTTGACAGCTTCAGCCAAGTCCCCGAGTCCCCAATCGGGCGGGAAGAGGAGCCACACCTCTACATGGTCGCCAAGAAGTACAGGAAGGTAGTGGCCTTCTGGGGCCCAGTGGGAGGCTAGCTGGGAGTCCCTGGGCTGGGCTTGTCTGCGGCCAAGGACACACATGGGTCCAGGCACCTGCCCTTGTCTCCGTGGGGAGCACCTAGGCGTTGTGCCGCTGTCCCCTGCCGTGGGAGGGTGTCCCTTTAACACATCATGTCTCTGCTTAGGTCACGATCAAATACTCCAAGCTGGGGCTGGAAGACTTTGACTTCAAGCATTACAACAAGACGCTGTTTGCAGGCCTGGAGCCCCATATCCCAAACGCCTACTGCAACTGCATGATCCAGGTGGGAGATGCCCCAGCCCTGCCCAGCCCACCGCGACCCCTGGCACCTCCCCTGACTGCTCTGTCTCGGGCAGGTGCTATATTTCTTGGAGCCAGTTCGCTGCCTGGTCCAGAACCACCTGTGCCAGAAGGAGTTCTGCCTGGGCTGCGAGCTGGGCTTGCTCTTCCACATGCTGGACCTGTCCCGAGGAGACCCCTGCCAGGTCCGTGGTGAGCCCAGGCGTGACGTGAGGCAGGCAGGCTGGGCTGCCTGGGAGGGTTAGAGAGATCACAGAGGAGCAGGATCTGGGTGGTGCCAGGTCCTGGGGTGATGACATCAGACAGCATGGAAACTCCTGTCACTTGACCTCGGTGACATGCCACTCTTGCCCCATCCCCAGGGAAGCAACTTTTTGCGGGCTTTCCGTACAATCCCAGAGGCTTCAGCGCTGGGGCTGATCCTGGCTGACTCGGACGAAGCCACAGGGAAGGTGAACCTGGGGCGGCTGATTCAGAGCTGGAACCGTTTCATCCTTACTCAACTGCACCAGGAAACCCAGGAGCAGGAGGGACCACAGGCGTATCGGGGGGCTGGCAGCAGGTAAGTCCCTAGCCTGGGGACAGGGCAGGGAGCAACCACACCAGGGAGGGGGGCTGGCTCCCAGCGGCCCCATCCATCACTCAAGAAGGAACTTTCTTGCCACTTACGCCTGCCCCTGAGGGCTGCATGGGAACACGCGGAGCTGCAGGCTCCCATATGGCAGGGTTTGAACCCTGGGCTGAACCTCTGTCCCCCCTAAGCCCAGCTTGGGGGGGGTCGGGGCTGCACGGAGGGCACTGGCTCCAGAAGCCGTATGGCTGATTCCCCAAGAGCTGCTGGAATTTGGGTGCTGGCCCTGAACGGCCCTTGTGCAGCCCAAGATGTTTGGGTCCCCAGCGCTCAGCCCACCGTATCAGCCAGCCCTGCTCCGCAGGGATTGCTGGGATCCTGCTAACCCCGGTGCGCTTTTTTTCTCCAGCAGCTTTGGGTCCTCGGGGGACTCAGTTATCGGGCAGCTGTTCAGCTGTGAGATGGAGAACTGCAGCATGTGTCGCTGTGGCAAGGAAACGGTCCGCGTGTCCTCCACGCTGCTCTTTACCCTCTCCTACCCCGAGAGCACTGGTAAGAGGCGGGGGTGGGCAGGGCAGGGCCTGGCGTGTTTTAACGCTGCTGCATTTCTGTGGCCGGGCGGGGTTTGTCGTCCGTATTGATGAGCTGTGACTTTACCAGGTGATAGACACCTGCTGTGAGGAGCTACTGCAGTGGTCCGTCCTGGGCTGCGGCAGACCCAGCAGCCAAGGTCTAGGGATGGGTTTCCAACCAGCCGAGCTTTTGGCTACAGAAAAGCAGATTTGGGGGTTGACCTTCTCGCTGGTGGTTGTGAGGAAAACCCCAGAGGTTTGGCTGAGCTAAGTTGGTAAAGATTTGTGTGCGGAAGGTGACGTTATTCTCCTTTCTCCCTTCAGAAAAACCAGTCAAAGATTATGAGTTTGCTCAAATTTTAAAGCGAAGCATCTGCTTGGAGCAGAACACGCAAGCCTGGTGTGAGAACTGTGAGAAGTACCAGCCCACGGTGAGCCCAGGAGCGGGGTGCGAGCGTGTCACGCCTCTCAGGCTGTAAGGGCAGGTGGGAGAAGGGTATAAGCACCCTGTGCCACCGGCTGAGTCGGGGCAGTTTCTCCATTAGTCAGTGGGGAACCTCCTGAGTGGATGCCGGAGATTCGGTTCCTGGCCTGGATGGCAAGCTGGAATGGCGTGGGGTATTTCCTGGGCTGTTTGAACACTGGAATGTGTCTCGCAGGTCATGGGGATCCCAGCCCAATCCCCCTAGGGTAGGAGGCAGAGGGAAAACACCCCAGGAGCTGAGCACACCTGCTCTTGCAGCACCCCTAGCTACCAGGAACCCAGCCAGGCAGTGGGGAGGAGGCTCCTCAAGCGAAGGTGTTGGAGGAGGGAAGAGGGTAGCCCATGCCAAATCTGGTTTTGAGCCTCTCCAGGGCTCTCAGTGCTGCCCAGTTTCCATTTCCTACTCTCCCTGCAGGTCCAGACCCGGAACATCCGCTGCCTGCCGGACGTCCTGGTCATTAACTGTGAGGTGAACAGCTCCAAGGAGGCAGATTTCTGGAAGACACAGGCTGAGGTGGGGGAGACACTTCGGGGCAGAAGCAGGCTTGTTCTCCCTGGCATATGGGGGTTGCTGCGTGTCCAGTTCTGCCGGAGGTGTTTTCACTCTGATCGCGCTGTCTCTAACAGTCTCTTGCTCTCCACCTGAGCATCACCCTACTTTGCTCACAAAGGACGCGGTGGTATTTGGTCACGCTTGTAGCGTGAGCCGTGCGTTTGGAGTTGGAAAAGACAAGATCTGCCATGACAAAGCTGACGGGACTGCAGTAAAGCCGCTCTTGCATTCCCCCCAGGCCCCCAGGACCTAGGAGCAGCAAGGCAGTGCCTGCTTCCCAGAACACGAGCCCAGCAGAGAGCGGGCGGACAGTTGGGTTTCCCTCGCTGTCTTTTTTTTCCTTGTCACCGGCTTTAAAGTCCTTGTCTTTTCCCCACTTCTGGCCTGGCTGTCACCCACGTGTTCCCAAGCCCAGCCTGTCACTCCGCACTGACGCTTGCCTGTGTTTCGTTGCCAGTATGCCTTTCAGAGAGCCATGATGAAGAGAGGAGGCTTTGAGATCACCAAAGGAAAAGAAATCTCTCTTGGAGAGTGGTAGGTGACCCTTCCTGGGGTGGCGACTCTGAGCAGTGACACTTTCTGCGTTGTTCTCTGGGCCTTGGAGAGCTCAGGGCTATTTCTTGTCTGATAATCTGATAATCCACCTGTCTGTAGCTGCCCTCGGGCTCTGAACTGGAACAGTCTCGTTGCTTCTCTGAGACTGTGACCCTGTATGGGTGCTCTGCGCAGCATCCCCTTCAGATACCACTTGCGGTCCACCTTGTGCCCCACTTCTGAGCCCCCAGCCCTCATCCCCCTTCCCTTTTCAGACCGACAAAAGACCCAGAAGCATGTAGAGCCCTTCCTGGCCAACTTCAGCTGACCACCTTTCCCAGGGTCCTGCTCTAGGCCGGTGTGGGGAAGTGGTGCAGCTGTGGCTTCCCCATCTGTCCTGCAGAAGGTTTAGGAATGGGTGGGCGAGTGGACGGGTGGGATGGTGGGAATCCTGCCCCGGAGAAGTTGGCCTGGATGACGTCTTGTGGCTCCCTTTGACTCAACTTTCCATGATTCTCCGTGCAGGAAGGAGCTGGGGAACCCTGACACGGGGCATTCGTATCCTTCTGTGGAGGAACTGAAGAACATTTGGATCCCTCACGCCATCAAGATGAGGCTCACCAAGAGCAAGGAGCTCGATGTCTGCAACTGGAGCGAGACCGATGAGGTAAAGGCTGACGAGATCCCTCTAGGACTGTGTGGTTGTGTGCACGTGGGGCTGTGGGAGCAGAACCGCTTCAGAACCGCTTTCTGCCGAGTGTGTTTGGGCGAGAGATGACGAGGCTGTCTCAGAGACACCTCAGGCGGGGGTGGAAACCTCCGGGCTGCTGGTGAGACGGCGTATCCGAGCTCTGGGGTCTGGGTTGGAGGCCTGGCAGACAGCCGAGAGCTCGGACATTTCCTCCTGCAGCTGAGCCCAACTGATGACCCCGAGTCCGTGTACATCTACGATCTCATGGCCACTGTTGTCCACATCCTGGATTCCCGCACGGGGGGCAGCCTGGTGGGGCACATCAAGGTGGGAGAGACCTACCACCAACGGAAGGAGGTGAGAAGCCCTGCGGGATGGGTGCTCTCCCACCCGCAGCCACCAGACCCACAGGCTGCTGAGAGCAGCCCTGCTTCCCTGGCGTCCTGCCTTGCCGAAGGCTTTTCGCCCACGGCGTGCTGGGGGATTGGGTTGTTTAATGGGAACCGTTCCTGGGTCCCTGAGCCAAACGTTGAGCGTCTGGCTGAGCGTGCTAGGCAGCCCTCACAGCCAGGAGCCGCTCAGGCACCTTGCGGGCAGGGAAGGGCTGGAGGAGCACTCTTCCCACACTCACTCAGGCTGGTTCCTCCTGGTGACGGGCACGTTGCCAGCTTGTCCTTGTGTTTCCAGGTAAGGGCTGGGACATCCTCGCCCTGCCCGAGAAAAGGGGGCTGGTCTGGGCAGTCCTTGTCTGGTGGAGATGCCCAAGCCAGGAGTTCCCAGAGTGTGTCAAGGCTGCATCCCTGTCTCTTATCTGTTGCATCTCCGTGGAGTTTTGGTTAGGAGTCGGGCAGAGACTGTGCCTGTCCAGCCCGAGGGCTTCAAGTACGTGTGGTCACCACCCAGGCCGGCAGGGATTTCCCCACCGTGTCCCAGGAAGGGCGGGAGTTCCCACATGGCATTGTCACACCCCCCTTTCCCTGGTAATTGGGTGGAGGAGTCATTGCATTTGCCTGGGGGGGGGGGCCCTAAGGCCTGTACCTCTCCCCCCAGGGAGTCACACACCAGCAGTGGTACCTCTTCAATGACTTCCTCATCGAGCCAGTGGATAAGGTGAGCACTCGGGGCTGTCGAGGCAGCGGGGACCCCACTGGGGGGGTTCCTGCTGCCCACGGGAGCACCCCACACCAGGCTGTCCCTGCACTGACCCCCCCCCCCCCCCCCCCCCCCCCCCCCCCCCACAGTGCGAGGCGGTGCAGTTCGACATGAGCTGGAAGGTGCCAGCTATCCTCTACTACGCCCGGAGGAACCTCAACGCCAAGTACAACCTCATCAGTGAGTGTCTGGGGTGGAAGTGGCGGCGTGGCCAGTGGTGGCGGCTCATGGCTCATCTCCCTTCCCCTTTTCCTGCAGTCAAGAACCCCATCGAAGCCAGTGTGCTGCTGGCGGAGGCCTCCCTGGCTCGCAAGCAGCGCAAGTGCCACGCCACCTTTATCCCCCTCATGTTGAGCGAAATGCCGCAGGCGGGCGACCTGGTGGGGCTGGACGCCGAGTTTGTCACGCTGAATGAGGTCAGGCCTCCCCGCGCTGGGGGCTGGGGGGCCGGGGCACCCTCTGGGTGCTGTCGGTCACCCCGCTGTCCTCACCCACGGCAGGAGGAGGCCGAGCTGCGCAGCGACGGGACCAAATCCACCATCAAGCCCAGCCAGATGTCAGTGGCCAGGATCACGTGTGTGCGCGGGCAGGGTCCCAACGAGGGCATCCCCTTCATCGATGACTACATCTCCACCCAAGAGCAGGTACGGGGCTCCCGCCTGGCTTTGCACAGCTCCTCGGCCCCACAGGGAGGACAGGGACCCACTCTGCCTCCCGCTCCACAGAGGGGCACCTGTAATAATGACGGTGCCCTCCGTGGGATGCTGGTGGGGGAATCGGGGAGGGGGCAGCCCCCCACGGCTGCCCCCCCCGGCCCTCCCAGCCACACCTCCACAGGCCTTGGGCTCTGCAGGTGGTGGATTACCTGACCCAGTACTCGGGGATCAAGCCGGGAGACCTGGATGCCAAGATCTCCTCCAAGCACCTCACTACTCTCAAATCCACCTACCTGAAATTGCGCTTCCTCATCGATGTGGGAGTCAAGTTCGTGGGCCACGGGCTGCAGAAGGACTTCCGTGTCATCAACCTGATGGTGACAGTGCTGAGCCCCCCTCCCTCAGCCCGGCCATGAGGGTCTCGGGGTGCGGCCGGGAGGTGGGGGGCAGTGCTGGGGCTTGCCCCCCCGCGGTGGCCCTGGCAGCAGGACCCTCTCTGCTTTCCAGGTGCCCAAAGACCAGGTGATTGACACTGTCTACCTGTTCCACATCCCGAGGAAGAGGATGATTTCCCTGCGCTTCCTCGCCTGGTACTTCCTGGGTCAGTGGCTGAACCCTTGGATCCGGGAGGGATGGGAGTGGGGGCAGATCCCCCCTCCCCAGGGGTCCCTGCCAGCCACCTCCCTGACCGGGGGTTGTCCCTGCAGACCTGAAGATCCAGGGGGAGACCCACGATAGCATCGAGGACGCGCGCACGGCGCTGCAGCTCTACCGCAAGTACTTGGAGCTGAGCCCGCAGGGCGCCGAGCCCGAGGATTTCCGCAAGGTGCTCAAGGGTCTCTACGAGAAGGGACGCAAGATGGACTGGAAGGTGCCGGAGCCCGACAGCCAGAGCAGTCCCAAGCGTAAGGCACCGCCACAGCCCCCCCCGTGCCCCGCCGCCCCCCTCCCCGCCCCCCTCTCACCCCATTTTCTCTCTGGCAGATGGGGCCGTGTACCCCCCGGTGCTGGCCCTGTGAGCGGACCCCCTGGCCCCCAGCGTGGAGCAGCCCTGGGACCCCCCCGCGGGAGGCGGACACGTGTGGAACTGGAAGGAACCAGCAGCGGGGACGGGGCTGTCCCCGACCCTGCCCAACTCCCCCCCCCGCCCCCCTTTCCGGGCCTCCCCGGGGCCCGGTGCCCCGGGCTTCCCTCTCCCTGCCGGTACCGGGAATCACTGACCCCCCCACCTCGCCCGCCGGCCCGGGCGCCTTCATAAAGCAACCTCGGACACCCGTGCCGCCGGTCTGCTCCTTGGGTTCGGGACCGGCACCGGGGAAAGGGCGCAGAAGAGCTGGACCCCGAGTGGGGACGTGGCGGGGAGGACCCGGGACCCGGGAGCGGGGGTGCGATGGGGAGGACCCGGGCCCCGGGCGGGAGTGGAGCCGGGAGCGGGGAGGCACCGGGGCCCGAGCGGGACCGGCACGGGGAGCTGGGACGCGGCGGCACTGGGAACGGAGCTGGGAGCGGGGACGCGGCGAGGAGGCACCGGGACCCGAGCGCGGCCGGCACCGGGGGCGGGGCGGAGGGGGCGGAGTCACACCAGGCCCCGCCCCCCGGGGCCGAGCGCCACGCGGCCCGGGCCCTGGCGGCGCCGGGGCCCTCCGCGCTCTCCCCGGGCTGCCCGCAGCGCTGCCTGCGCGCAGGGCGGCCCCGCCGCCGGCCAAAGAGCGACCCGGCCGGTCCTACCGGCTCTGCCGCCCCGCCCGGGCCCGCCGCTGCCCTCCATGAGCGGCCTTGCCCCGCGGCGGGCCGGGCCGAGCGGCGCGGCGGGCCGGGCGGTGCCGCGGGCAGCCCGGGGGCAGCCGGCCCGGGCGGGGGGCGGCGGAGCGGGACGGGAGCGCGGCGCGGTACTGGGGGCTCGGCCGGGCCCGCGGCTCTGGGCACGGTCCGGCGGGGCGGGGGGTCCGCGGGGGCTCCGAGCATCGGCCTGGAGGGGACGGGGCTCTGTGAGGGACTCTGGGTTCAAGTCTGTACGGGAGGGGGCTCTATAGGGGTCTCTGGGCTCGACCTTATAGGGGAGGGGGCTCTATAGGGGTCTCTGGGCTCGACCTTATAGGGGAGGGGGCTCTATAGGGGTCTCTGGGCTCGAGCCTGTAGGGGAGGGGACTCTGTAAGGGACTCTGGGTTCGAGCCTGTACGGGAGGGGGTTCTATAGGGGACTCTGGGCTTGACCCTATAGGTGAGAGTACTCTGTAGGGGGTTTTAGGCTCAAGCCTATAGGGGAGGGGGCTCTAGGCGTGATGCTATAGGGGAAGGGACTCTGTAGGGGACTCTGGGCTCAAGTCTGTAAGGGATTCGGGGCTCGACCTTATAGGGGAGGGGGCTCTACAGGGGACTCTGGGCTTGACCCTACAGAGGAGGGAACTCCGTAGGGGACTCGGAGCTCAAGTCCGTAGGGGAAGGGGTCTCTGGGCTCGAGCCTATAGGGGAGGGGGCTCTAGGCTCAGCTCTATAGGTGAGGGGACTCTAGAGGTCTCTGCGCTCAAGCCTCTATGGGAGTGGGCTCTGTAGGGGATTCTGGGCTCGACCTTATAGGGGAGGGGGTTCTATAGGGGACTCCGGGCTGAAGTCTATAGGGGAGGGGGCTCTGGGCTCAAGCCTATAGGGCAGGGTCCCTGTGGTGCCCAGGGGCACAGATGGGCCCTGCAGAGGGGGGGGGGCTTTGGGGAGGGGAGTGCCGTGGACAGAGCCCTGCAGGCAGTGGGGCTGTGTGGGGGACAGGGGCGCTGGGGGGGCCCTGCCGGGGGTGGGGGCTGCGGGCTGGAGCTGCCTGTGCCCGCAGGTGACGCAGCAGCGGAGCCGTGAGGATGAGGGGCCGGATCCCGCCCGCGCTCTGCCTGGCTGTGGCCCTGGCTGCGCTGCTGCCCGCCGCCTGCGCCCGCCGGAGCCAGGACCTGCACTGCGGAGGTGTGGGGGGCTGGGGCAGGGCAGCGGGGCTGGGGCAGGACGGGATGGGACAGTGCGGGCCTGGGGCGGCTGGTGGGACCCCCTTGTCCTGTGGTGGCTGCTGCCTGTCCGCGTTCACCCCGCTGGGATGGGCAAACACTCCCGAAGGGCCCTGGGGACCTGCTCCCCACAGACACGCCGTCTCCGTTGGCCAGCAGCACCAGTTACACCGGTTCCTCCCAGCGGCTTTGGGTAGCCGCAGGTGTGTCAGTACCGGGGGCTGAGGCAGATGGATGTTATTAGCTCCGGGCCGCTGACGCCTGCGTCCACTGCAGCGTGTCGGGCACTGGTGGATGAGCTGGAGTGGGAGATCGCCCAGGTCGACCCCAGGAAAACCATCCAGATGGGCTCATTCCGGATCAACCCTGACGGCAGCCAGTCGGTTGTGGAGGTGAGAAGTCTGCCAGTGGAATGGGCCCGCGGTGCCGGGTGAGCGGGTGAAAGCTGCGGTGGAGTGGGGGCAGCGGCCGCGTGTCAAAGGCCAGGGGAGACGAGAGGGCTCGGAGCTGCATCGGGTGGATGGGCCCCAATTCCCGTTCCTCAGCTGCTCATCTCCAGCGCGGCCCCAGAGCATCCATGGGGATGTCTGACCCTTTCTTGGTGCCCCCCAGCTCCCGGGGAAAGGTGCTGGTCCAGTGTTCCCATTCCGCTGTCACGCTCGAAGGCCTGACCCCGCTGCTCTCTCGCTCCTGCCACAGGTGCCCTACGCCCGGTCGGAGGCACATCTGACAGAGCTGCTGGAGCGGGTGTGCGAGAAGATGAAGGAATATGGGGAAAAAGTGGATCCATCCACGCACCGGAAGAGCTACGTCCGGGTGATCTCCCACGACGGGACCAAGATGGACCTCTCCGGGGTCAAAATCGATGGAGACGTGGCTTCCAGCCTGAAGTTTGCGGTGTGTGCAGGGCCTGGGTTCTCGTGGCGTCTGTTGAGGCTTGGCAGAGGTTTTGGGTGGTGGGACCTGCTGTGTTGGGCAGCCGTGGCCCTTCTAGGGCTGAGCTGGTCCCACCGGCAGCTCCCAGCTGCTTCCCCTTGTCCTTCCTGGGGCTGGAGGGAAGGAAGCTGCTCCCGGGATGGGGTGGGGGGCGCGGGGCCTGGCTCTGGGCTCCCCCGGGTGCTGGCGGTGCTGGCTGATCCCCCAGTGGCTCCCTTTGCAGTGTGAGAGCATTGCCGAGGAGTACGAGGACGAACTCATAGAATTCCTCTCCCACGAGGCCGACAACGTCAAGGACCGGCTCTGCAGCAAGCGGACGGGTGAGCTGGGCCGGGGGGTCCTGGGGAGGGGTATCTCCTGCTGCCCTGGGGGTTCACAGCTGCTCCATCGGTGCTGGAAGAGGAGGAGCTGCTGGCCCAGAGTCGGGGGGATGCTGAGGAGCTGTGGGTGCTCCCCGATGTCCCTTAGCCCCGCGCCAGGGTGCAGCTCCCCGTGCTTGCCCAGCTGCATGTGGCTTTTTTTGGCTGCGCCGCCTGGGGCCGAGCCAGGGCAGCTGCCGTCAGTGCCGGCTGCTCCGGCACAGGGCTCCTGGCTCCTGGCACAGCCAATGGCCGGGCGCCCGCCCTGCGGCATCTCCCTTCCCACAGGGCTATTTCCAGCTCACAAATACCCGGGGTCAGGGCACGGCGTGACCTTTGTGCTTTTCTATTAATGAACGTGGCCACGTAACCTGCGCTGCAGGGTGGGTCCCTTCTGTACCAGGCTCACACCTTGGGGGAAACGCTCCTTCCCCAGGGAGGGTCTTGGGGGTCTGCCCCTGGGGCTCGGCCGGTACCTCCTGCCTGCCCCAGGCTGGTGGGGGTCTGCCGAGCGGCTGTGGCTGCTGGGCCTGGGGAAACACCGGGCCAGCAGCTCTGTCCCAGCCGCCGCGTTTCTCATTAACCGCAGAACAAAGTGAGGGGGAAGCGCAGGTGTCCCCTGGGCGCGGGGTCACGGCGTGCCTGGCCCCGGTGCACTGCACGTGGCTCATCCCTACGCTGCAGTGGCCAGGGGTGAGGGGGAAGGGATGGGTCCCCCGGGGCCCAGCCGCATCCTGAGCGTGTTGCTCTTTGTCACTGCAGACCTGTGTGACCACGCGCTCCACATCCCGCACGACGAGCTGTGACGCAGACAACCCTGGCTGCCTCCGGAGGACGGTGCCGACCCGCCCCGGCGGCCTTGTGCGACCAGGATGGTGCCAGGCTCCGTCCAGACGTCCCCTACCTCTCGGTTCACCTCGTCCCCACCAGAACCAGCAGACGTGCTGGGGCAGACCGCGGCTCAGCAGCCGGCCTGGTGCTCTTGTCCTATTTATTCACTGTCCGTCCGCTGCAGCTGCGGTGCCGGGGGCACCGGGACACTGGGGGCACTGGGACACCGGCCTCGCTTCCCCACGGGGTAGCCACCGGAGCCGGGGCCGGGCCCTCGCTCCTGCTGGGACGATGCAGTGGGCAGGCTGCCAGCCAGGGGACACGGCAGGGGACACCGGGGCTCAGCTGCCCCCACCAGGGTGGGGTGCTCAGGCATCTGGGGCCGGTTGTGGGACCCCCCCCCCCTCGCTGCAGGCAATAAAGGGGCTGTGTGGCAGCTGTGCCGCGGGCCCACCCGAGGGCAGGTCTCGCTCCTGTGTGTGTGGGGCCAGGCACAGGGACAGTGGCACATGGAGATGCCGGTGGCAGCCCCCTCCCCCCACCCCGTGTCCCGGCAACGTCTCTGGTGCCACCAGCTCCCTCGTGGGTGGCCTGGCTGGCATCCCCCAGCCCTGGCTCAGCCTCGGGGTGGGCAAGTGTCCCCTGGCAGCCCCCAGTCAGCTGTGTCACCTGGCCCCGGCAGCCCTGCCACCACGGGGGCACCGTGGGGGTCCTGTCCCCTAGGGTGCTGCCCAGCCCCCACACCACGGCCGTGCCTGGCCCCTGGCACCACCACTCTAGGGCCACCAGGGCAATGCCCCGGGGTCAGCGGGGACGGTCACCCGTGGCCATACCCCGCCCCCTGACGTCACCACCACAGGGTGACCTCCGGCCCCAGCAGCTGAGTGTGGGATGACGTCATGGGGCCCCGGTGACCTCATAGCACATGGCCAAGTGCCGGTGATGTCACAGGGCTGGGCTGGCATCACAGCCGAGCGACACCAAAGCACCGACGCCGCTCGGGTGGGTGACGCGGCGGCATGACGTCACGCACTGCGACCGGTGACGTCACGTCAGGGGGCGTGGCCCCGCCTCACCCCACCCCACCCCACGATCAGGCGAACGCGGCGGCCACCTATAGCCTGGCCCCCTCTGCCCCGCTGCCTCATTTGCGTAGGGCCGCCCCGAGTCGCACGGCGCAGCCAATCGGAAGCGAGTCGGCCCCGAGGGGGCGGGCAGGGGCGGGGCTATGCTAATAACCAGCTCGGCGCCGCGCCCCGCCCCGCCCGCTGCGCTGAGGACCCCCGGCCGCCGTCGCCGCCGCCGCTCGCTCCGGCCCCGCTCCCGCCCGGCCCGGCCCCGCGCCCGCTCCCGCTCCCAGCCCCGCTCCGTCCCGGCCCCGGTGCCGCCATGACGCTCCTCGCCGCCGGCAGCCGAGCGGCCGCGCGCCTCCGCGGGCCCAAGGTGAGGGCGCCCGCCCCGGCCCCGCCGCGCCTTAAAGGGGCGACGCGTCGGGGGGGGGGGAGGGGGGAGGGGAGGGGGGGGCGGCTCTTAAAGTGGCGACGCGGCGGGGCGCTGCCTTAAAGGGGCCGCACGGCTGGGGAGGCCTGGGGGGCGCGGGGCCGCGCGCTCGCAGCGGCAGCACGTGGTGGGCACCGGCACCGGCGTCGCCTCCGCCGGCAGCAACCGGAACGGGCGGCGGGTCGAGGGGCGGCCCCGCCGCTGCCGTGTCCGACCCTGGGGGGCGGCCCGGCTGGGCCCCTGGCCCTTTTGGCAGACTGGGGCAGGGGGCCTCTGCTCTGGCTGCAGCCGCCATCCGGGGGTCGCACCCCCACCGCAGCCCCTCGCTGGGGGCTCCCGGCCCCCGCCGCCCATTGTGGGGCAGTGCTGCAGCGCCGGGCCCGGGGGGGGCCACGCCAGCCCCGGGGGCTCCCACCTGGCAGTACCGGCAAGGAGGGGGCGAGGGTCCCCCGCCACCCCCACCCCACATCCCCCCCGACCATCCCCAGCCAGCCGGTGCCGTAGAGGGCAAAGGGTCACAGCGAGGGGACCCCCATCCAGCCCTGGGGCTGGGGGAGTGGGGATACCGGGGGGCGGGGGCCAAGCACCGGTGCAGGGCTGGGGTGGCCCCGGTCCCGTCCCCCCCCGTTTGCCTTGGCCGCGACCCCGGCGTTTCGTAACAGCCGCTGCAGCATCTCTATCGACCGGGCGTTATTTTGGGCGTCGGGGCCTGGCCGGGCGTGTTGTGCTGCCCCACTTGGCCCTGCTCGCCCGGGGGGGCCACGTCCCCCCCAGCCGGGGCTACCCCCGACCCTGCCCAGCTGCCACCTTCCTCTTCCTCCCCACGGCCTCAGCTGCGGTGGCTGCTCCTCCGCCGAGCCACGGCCGGTGCTGCCGGTGAGCCCCTGCACCCCCAGACCCGGGGCGGGGGGCGGAGGGGCGGCCCGCAGCGGCTGGAGCAGCCCCGGCAGCCGGCGCCCGGTGTCACCGCCAATACGTGTGACCTTGAGCCAGCGGCGCCTCCGTGACAGCCCGGCCCAGCCGGGACGAGCAGTGCGGGTGACACTGGGGGTGGCGGGGACCCCCCCGCCGACGGTGGCAGCCGCCACCTTGACCTTGGTCTTCCCGCTGCCGCCTCCATTGTTCTTGCCGGCATTTTCCTTCCCCCCCCGCTGCCGCCTGTTGCGGGGGGACGTGGCACAGTTGTCCGGAGCGGGCAGTGGGCTCCAGCCACACTCGGGGTCTCAGGATCCCCTTGGCTGGGCTGGGGGCTCTCGGGGTGCTGGGCTGGCCGGGCTCGGGGCTCGCTGTGGTGCTGCCCCCCCCTCCCCACCCCACCCCCCCCGCGTCCCTTCTGGCAGCCAGTGGAAAAAGCGAGTCATGTTCTGCAGGCGCTGCCGCAGCTCCGCACCGGGGGGTGGCCACGGGGCTGGTGTGGATACAGCCCCCCCCGGGCACCGCAGTGGCCCCGGCACTGGGCAGGTGTCGCAGTGACCCTGGCACCAGGAGGTGTCGCAGTGACCTCGGCACTGGGTAGGGGTCCCATGGTCACCTTTGCCCACCCGTGGTGCCCCTTCGGGTGCTTTGAGTGGGTTTGGGTGCAGGCGAGCCCCGTGTCCCCAGGGTGCTGCCAGGGCCAGTGGGCAGGGACGGAGGATGCTGCCAGCCTCGGGCTTCCCGGCCACACCAGGGTGTTCCCACCGGCCGGAGTCCCCGTGGGCTGCCACACGTGGGCAAGGAACAAAGATCGGCTTCCCCAGGGCAGGAAAACCGCAGCGGTGCCGGCCTGGCAGGGCGCTGCTGGCAGCACCGCTCGCTCGTGTGGCCGCTTCCGCGCTCTGCGGAGCAGGAAGCAAAACGCAGCCGCCTTGGTCACCGCTGGCTCCATGCGGCGCGGCCGTTGGCTCTGCGGTGGGGCCGTGGCCGGTGTTGGGCGTGATGTGAATGAGCGTGATGCAGCACGGCGGCCCCGTGCTGCCCAGCCCGGCTGAACCTGCCTGGCGCTGATCTCTGGCACGCGTGGGCGAGGGAAGCCGCCGCAGCTGCCGAGCGCAGCGTCCGTGTGAGACGGGATCTTCCTGGAGTCACGAGGCAGCTCCAGCTGCAAGAGCTGTGCCACGCTTTGGGGGAGCTGGGGGTGCTCCAGGGCTGGGGGTGCTCCAGGGCTGGGGGTGCTCCAGGGCTGGGGGCTGCTTCTATGGGTACCCCTCCCCAAAGATGGGGCCGCTGGGGCGCACGGTGGGGCTCTCCCCAGGTAACACCGAGTCTGTGTGTCTGCTCTTCCACAGAATGCACTGTGTGTCCTCTTTGCCGCCCGCCACGCCAGCGCCGCCACGGTAAGAGGACCCCCCGCTGCCGTTACCCCTCTCCGGTGGTGGGGGCACGTGCTTGGCCCTGCCGCAGGTGCCAGGGCTCACCGCCCCCTCCCCTCTTCCCAGAACCTGAAAGATGTCCTTGCCAGCATGATCCCCAAGGAGCAGGCGAAAATCAAGAGCTTCAGGCAGCAGCATGGCAGCACGGCCATCGGGCAGATCACGGTGGACATGGTGAGCGGGGTGACGCTGTGGTCAGGCCACGCCGGGGCTGCCGGCAGTGCCACAGCCGGTAACCGCCTCCCTCCGCCCTTCTGCAGGTGTACGGCGGGATGAGGGGCATGAAGGGGCTCATATACGAGACCTCGGTTCTGGATCCCGATGAGGTAGGGCCTGATCCTGCCCTGCTCAGGCACCTGCCCGGCGTGGGTGATGCCACGGCAGCTGATGCTTGTGCCGGGCTCTTTAGGGCATCCGCTTCCGCGGGTACAGCATCCCCGAGTGCCAGAAGCTGCTGCCCAAAGCTGCGGGGGGAGAGGAACCGCTGCCCGAGGGGCTCTTCTGGCTGCTGGTGACGGGAGACGTGCCCACCCAGGAGCAGGTAACACGCGGGGGCTTTGGTGGAGGTGGGGGGAGGGGTGTGCTGCCGGTCCCCTGCCCCGTGGCTCAGCCCCCATGCCCCCCCCCCCGCAGGTGAGCTGGCTGTCCCGCGAGTGGGCCCGGCGTGCAGCGCTGCCCTCCCACGTGGTGACCATGCTGGACAACTTCCCCACCAACCTGCACCCCATGTCCCAGCTGAGCGCCGCCATCACTGCGCTCAACAGCGAGAGCAAGTTCGCGCACGCCTACGCTGAGGGCATCCACCGTGTCAAATACTGGGAGGTACTGGGGGGGAAGGGAAGGGGCGCGGTGCCGAGGGGGTGCTCAGCCATCCCAACTCGGAGCGTGAGCCTGGGTGTGGGTGCAGGTTTGGGTCTGGGGGGGGGGGGTCAAAGGCTCGTGGCCCCCCGGGGAGAGCAGCCGCCCTGTCTTACCCAGTCTGTCCCAGTTTGTCTACGAGGACGCCATGGACCTGATCGCCAAGCTGCCTTGCGTTGCCGCAAAGATCTACCGCAACTTGTACCGCGAGGGCAGCAGCATCGGGGCCATCGACCCCAACCTCGACTGGTCCCACAACTTTACCAACATGCTGGGCTACACCGACCCCCAGTTCATTGAGCTGATGCGGCTCTACCTCACCATCCACAGGTACGGGGCCGGGAGGAGCAGCTGGAGCAGGTGGGAGCTCAGCACCACTCCCAGCCCCGCGGCCAAGGATGGGACCGGGTCCCGGGACATGCCCGGGCTGCTCCGGGGGCGTCACCGGGAACGCGGCGTGGGGCCACGGGCGGCCCTGGGGTAGGGCTGGGAACATCGTGGCCCTCCGTGGGGTGTCCCCCGTGGCTGTGGGGGCCCTCGGCGGGGGTGGGGGAGGCCTGATGCCCTGCTCCTTGCCCCTGCAGTGACCACGAGGGGGGAAACGTGAGCGCGCACACCAGCCACCTGGTCGGCAGTGCCCTCTCCGACCCGTACCTCGCCTTCGCCGCCGCCATGAACGGGCTGGCTGGGCCCCTGCACGGCCTCGCCAACCAGGTGGGCACCTTGGCGCGGCCGTTTGTCTGTCTGTCTGTCTGTCCGCGTGCCACTGCCCTCACCCCCTGCTCGGCTTGCCGTGCCCGCAGGAGGTGCTGCTCTGGCTGACCAACCTGCAGAAGGAGCTGGGCCAGGAGGTGTCGGATGAGAAGCTGCGGGAATTCATCTGGAACACGCTCAACTCCGGCAGGGTGAGTCTGGCCCTGCCTGGGGGGGGGGACACTGCGGCGGGGGGGGGTGGGGTGGGGGGGCCATGCCGGCAGCAGGCTCTGACCCCCTCCCTGATTCTCGCAGGTGGTGCCGGGGTATGGGCACGCGGTGCTGCGGAAGACGGACCCCCGCTACACCTGCCAGCGGGAGTTCGCCCTCAAGCACCTGCCCAAGGACCCCATGTTCAAGCTGGTGGCTCAGCTCTACAAGATCGTCCCCAACGTGCTGCTGGAGCAGGGCAAGGCCAAGAACCCCTGGCCCAACGTGGACGCCCACAGCGGGGTGCTGCTGCAGGTGAGCCCGGGGGTCCCCGTCCCGGCCCCGCTCCCCAGGGGGGGTGCAGAGGGCTCTGGGGTGCCCCCTCCTGCCAGGCTGCCCTGCCCTAAACCCCCCCCCCCCTCCCTGCAGTACTATGGGATGAAGGAGATGAACTACTACACGGTGCTCTTCGGGGTCTCGCGGGCCCTGGGCGTCCTCTCGCAGCTGATCTGGAGCCGGGCGCTGGGCTTCCCCCTGGAGAGACCCAAGTCCATGAGCACAAAGGGCCTCATGCAGCTCGTGGGCTACAAATCTGGGTAAAGAAGGGACGGGGAGGGAGCCATGGCTGGCTGCTCCCCAGGGAACGCTGCGCTGCTGCGCCGGGCCCCGGACGGACTCGGCACTGAACCCCCCTCGGGCACCGGCCGTGGGTCTCCTGTGGTGCGAGCGGAGCCCCCCCCCCCACCGCTCCTCTCCCTCCCTGCTGCCCTGGGAGAGGGCAGAGGCAGCCCCGGGGGGGGCGTCCTGCCCCGCGCCCCTGCTCCCTGCCCGCTGTCCCCTCCCCGGAGCTCCCCCCGCTCCCAGCAAAATGGGGAGGGGGGGTGGGGTGGTCCTGCGCCCCCACCCCGTGCCAGCAGCACCACGCACACTGGGAGCCCCCTGGCTCCCCCGCTGCTGGGCTTGGGGGGGGGTGGTGGTGGTGCCACCAGTGAGGCTGTGGGGGCACAAATCCCCCCGCCCTCCACCACAGCCCCCCACTCCGAGAGGGGTTCAGTCCAGACTCGTGTCCAGGCTCCCCCCCCCCCCCACGGGGCAGCAGGTGAAGAATGAATGTCTCAGCCCCCCCCTGCCCTGCCCCGAGCAGGGAATTGATACACTCCTCCCCAGCCCGCACCCCCGTGTTTGTGTGAACCCCCCCGTGTCTGATGCCCCCGGCAGCTGGAGCTGGGCCCCCCCCCCCAGTGCCCAGCCCCGGCCCCTCGCAGGCATCGGGCACTTCTGTACAAACAACGACAAAATGCAAAATAAATGTTTTTATTAACAAACCAGAGCCTCCCTCCCAGCAGGCACAGGACTTTCACCCCTGGGCTCAGCTTTGCTCCGGTAGGATTTAGGGTGGGGGGCAGGCGACTGTGCCCACCACCCCACCTGGGGGGCTGCCCTGAGGCCCCCGGTCCTGCTCTTGTCTCTGCCGGGGCTGACACGGTGGTGCTTGGCCCCTCGGGACCCCGGCCGCACCAGGCTCAGTGGCTTCTACAGGAACCAGCCTGGTTTGGGGTCTGGGGGGGTCTCGGTGTGCAGCCCCACCCCGGCTCCCCTCTCCCGTGGGTGCTGAATGAGGACCAGGAGGCGGCTCACCCTTGGAAAATGCTTTTTATTGGCCCGTAAAAGCCCTTTCCTGGGGCAGCAAGGCCAGGGTGCCCTTGGCGATGGTGATGGAACGGTGCAGGGGGACTCTGGGGTGCGGGACTGGCAGCCCAGGGAGCCCCTGCCCCCCCCCCACGGGCGGCTTTTTGGGCTGGGGGAGCCAGAGGCCTCTACGTCCCCCCACCAAAGGTAGGGAAAGGCAAGCTGGAACCAGAACGCTGGGGGTGGCAGGGGGGCTGTGGGCCGGGGCCGTCCTGGTCCCTGTGGCGCCGGCGCCTTGGCCTGCAGTGGGTCTGCAAGGGGCTGGGGGTGGCGGGGAGGGGGGGGCAGCACAAGCTGCCCCATCCCCACCCTGTGCGTGTGACTTGTGCAAACTGCGCGACGTCGGGTCTGGCGGTAGAGCGGGCGCTGCCGGGGGTCCCTCAGCTCCAGTGTCTGGGCAAGGGGTCAGCGGCTGCCGCCCCTACGCCCTTCTCCTTCCCTTTTGTTCCTGGAAGAGCTGGGGGAGCAGGGGGCACTGGCAGCTGCCCCCCCGCCCCTGCCCTGGCCGCTCACTGCCTGCCCCTCTTGCATTCCCAGGCAGGATCAGGCCAGGGTCCCCCCCCCAGCAAACACCCACCTTCCTCGGCGGGGCCAGGCACGGCCGGCCCAGGAGCTGCCCCGCCACCGGGACCCTCTGGCCTTGCCGAGGAATTAAAAGGAACAGAATGGGGGAGAGGAAAAAAAAAAACCAAACCAAAAAAAAAAAAAAAAAAAAAAGAGCTCCCAAGAACTAAAATGAAACTTAAAACCAGTATCAGCTACAAAACCAGGGAGTCCAGCGCTGGGACGCAGCTCCCGCAGCGTCGTGGTGGGGCTGGGGGCTCACGGCAGCCCCCGTGCTCAACAGGAGCGTTGCTTCTCGCCCCTAGGGCTGGGAGGGAAGTTGAGGCAACGGCAGCAGAGATGCACTCAAATAAATACTCAGGAGGGTGGGCGCAGGGTGGGAAGCCCCGTGGCCCTGGCACAGTCTGCGGTGGCCGGGCCGCCCTCACGTCTGGTGAACCTCGTGGAACATGAGCTCCCGGGGGATGCGGGTCTCGGGACCGAAGTTCTTGGCTGCCCGGCGCTCGAAGGCTGCCACCATCTGCTTGACCACCTCGTCGAAGAAGACGGTGGCCAGCTGGGAGTGCAGCAGGGAGCGAAACTCAAAGGAGATCTGGGGAGGAGAGCGGCTGGTGTGAGGATGGCAGCGCGTGGGCAGGTCTCCGCAGCAGGGGCCGTCTCCCCCATCCTCCCCAGGCGCTTCGCACCCGCCCGGAGCTGGGTCTTACCGAGAAATCCACGGTGCTGGTGCGGGGATAGCCGGGGATGCCGGGGCTGAAGCGCCAGTTCGTCTCCAGGTGGTTGAAGAGGCGCCCGTCCGTGCAGACAGCCTGGGGAGGGGGAGCAGCCGGTCAGGGGTCCTGAGGAGCCGGCCAGGATGGTTTCCCACCGCGCCGGAGCCACACTCACCTTGACGAGGTGGGGGCGGACAAGGGTGACGATAGAGGTGTAGCGCTCCACCACGGGCGGGAAGCCCACCTCCAGCTGCGCCTTGACATGACCCGTGCGCTTGGAGACCACCACCGACTTCTTGCACCAAGGCACGAAGTTCTTGTAGTCCTCCACGTTGGCGACCACGTCGTACATCTCCTGCATGGAGTACCTGGGGGCAGAGCGGACGCTGCAGCCGGGGCCGCGGGGGCCCTCGCCGCCCGGCTGGACGGGGAAGCCGCCACACCTACCCGATGATGCGCCGCTCCGAGTATTCCTTCCGCTTGTTGGTGAGGTTGAGGAAGGACCGGCTGGGTTGGGCCCGGGGCCCCCACTCGGTGCTGCTCGCTGGCCGGCCAAGTCGGCTGAGCCGGAGGCCGCACAGGGCCATGTGCCTGCGCAGGAGATGGGCGTTAGCGGAGGAACCGGGACCGTGCCAGGCAGCGGAGCTGCCAGCGAGCCTCTGGGCCAAGTGGGGCAACCCCCCTGCCCAGGACGGCCACGATGTTGGGCCCCTTCCAGACCTGCCCACGTGCCTCCCGGGATGGGACTCGGCCCCGGGGGGCGCGAGGGGGGATCAGGGCTGAAGCAGGCGCCCACCGCCAGTCCCAGCCCTCCTGCCTGGGCCGGTGGGAAGAGGCCGGGGAAGTCCGAGTGCTTGTCCCAGGGCTGCTGCCAAGGCTGTTGTTGCGCAAGAGGAGGAAGGCCGGGGAAACCTGACCTCAGGGACACCTAATCCAGACCAGCAGTGCGGGGACAACTGCCCGTTACCCCCCGCTGCCGCTCCCCAGCCCCGCACTGGGCTCCGGTGGCAGCACAGAGCCCTGCTCAGCCCAGGGACCTTCTCCCTCCTCCGTGTCCTGCCCCAGCCCCGTCTCATTCCTCAGGTGTGGTGCAGACGGTGCCCTTGCTGCCGGTGGGAAGGGACAATGGTGGCCACCTCCTCGAGGAGAAGCCAAGCCCCAAAGGCACAGTAGGGTCCTGGGTGGCGTGTCACCCAGCCCTGGAGCTGCGGCGATGGCAGCGGGGTCCTGCCATGCCGTGGCCATCAGCTCCTCAATTATTATCAGCTCCCTCATAATGGCTTAATTGCACCAGGCCAAGCCCCGGCAGCCAGTCCTCACCAAGAAGCGGGAAGATAACGATGGTGGCTGTAGCCCTGACCACACCAGGGCCAGTGGGGCTCTGGGCTAGGGCTGGCCCCACCGGGATCCCTCCGGTGACAGCCATCACTGGCAGCACTTGGTGCCCACAGGACAGCGCGGGTATTTTTAGATGCGCCTGCACGCAGGTCACAGCAGCTCTCCTCCAGGGCGGGTGGCCGAGGGAGAAAGGTCCCGCTGCTTCTCCCAGGAGAAGGGGACGTTCCCGTGCCAAGACTAGTCACCTGGGGCGCTTGGCAGCCCCCAAGCTCCCAGAATAGCCAGGCAGCGCAGCAAGCTGGTGGGTACGTTTGAGTGGCGCCAGCCCAGGTCACAGCCCTTGGCTGCACCGAGCCAGGGGTCCCCCAGCGCACCGGGACCCCACTGACAGCCCCCCCGAGGCCATCGGCCCCCTCCTCGCTCGCACTGCAGCTTGGTGCCGTACGCGTGCCGCAGCGGGTCTCAGTGGAGCTGGCTCCTCAACCAGCGCCACGGCACGATGCTGCAGCTGCTTCCACACCGCGGGCCTGTCCGGCGCTGTGGCTGGTGGCCCGAGGCTCACGAGAGCCGCCCTGTCCCCAGGCGGCCGGTGCCAGCCCCGAGCTGGCAGAGCCCCAGCGGCACTGGCAGCGTGGCCGGGCGCGGAGGTCAGCGCGGTGGGGACACGGCGGGGTGGCCTCAGGTCTCCTGGGCTGGCCAAAGCCTGACACTGACGTCGCTCCTGACCCACGAGGGAAGCGCTGGCACCTGCCCGGCCCTCGCGGCCCGGGGGGTGGCCCTGGCCCCCATGCGGGGTTGCCCCAAGGTCAGGCCGCAGCCCCGGGGCTCCTCGGGGCTGTGTGTCCCCCAGCTCCAGCCCGGGGCCGGTGGCCACCGGGCCAGCAGTGCCGCCGGGGCCACAACCCACCGTGGTCACGGGCCCCCCTGTCCTGGGTCCCCCCCGTCCCCCCACGACCCCCTGCCCCGGGCAGCCCCTTGGAGGGCACAAGGCCGGGCCCACGGGCCGCTCGCCCCGCGGGGACCGCCCCCAAGCCTCGCCCGGGTCCCCCCGGCCCCGATCGCCCCCCGGGGCCCGCCCTGCGCCGGCGACCCTGTCCCGGGCCCCTGCCGGAGCCCCCGGGCCTTGTATGACGCCCAGCCCAGCCCCGCGCCGTGCTCCGGGCACGGGCTCCGGCCCCGCTACCCACTGCGGGCCCCCCGCCCCGCTGCCGCCGCCCGGGCCCCGCGGCCCTGCCCGGTACCGGTGCCGGCGCCCGGTGCCGCCCCGTGAGGGCGCCGGCGCTCACCTGCCGGGCGGGGCCGCCGCGGCCCGCAGCCGCTGCCGCGCTCCGAGCTGGAGGGCGCCGCGGAGCCGCCGGGCCGCCATGACCGGGGCCGGGACGCGGCTCCGCTGCCCTCACACCGGCGCCGCCGCCGCCACCGTGACCTCTCACCCCCCCCCCGCGACGTCACCGCGTCGCCATGGCGCCCGCCCGCGTCACGGCCCGGGGGCGGGGCGAGGCGCCTCCCGCGCGGGGCACGACGGGAGCTGTAGTCCGCGCCGCGCGGGGCACGACGGGAAGTGTAGTCCCATTCCGCGGCGCTGCGGCCTCCCCGGGCCCCAGCGGCCTCCCCGGGCCGCTGCCCAACCGAGCCCCCCGCGGCCCTCAGCGCCGGCTCGGAGTCCCCCGCTGGGCTGGGGGGGCTGGATTCGGGCGTGGGACCCGGCTGTGTGCCGGCAGCCCGACCGGCCGGCCCTGCTGGTTACCGGCCTGTCCAAGCAGCACCCAGTGCCTCAGGTCCCTTCTCCCAGGCAGAAATGTCAGCAGCTGCTCGCGGGCTCCCTCATGTCACCTTGGGTTCCCAGTTAGGTAACAGTCGGCTAACGACAGGTCTAAACACATGATAAAAATAGCCCCGGCAGCACCATCCCCAGCGCCTCCTGCTCGGAACGTGGCTCGGCTGGGCCAGGGTGGTGCTGCCATGCCTGCCCACATGGTCCCCGGTCAGTATTTTGAGGGATGGGGACCCTGGGTGCTGTGCCCCATCACCCACCCCTCTCTGGGCAGAGGGAGGAGGTGATAAACCAGGAGCTCCCATCTCCGCAGGGCCCTGCAGCCCAGCATGGCAGGAGGCACCACAGGTTCCTTGATTTAACGCTATTTCCAAGCCAGGGATGGATGCGGGGCAGCTGGGCAATGCTCCGTGCCTGCCTGGTGGTGGCAGGGGGCTGTGAAGGACCATGGGGCCATAAGCAAGTGGGGAACAGCTCAGGTGACAGCCCACTCCTCTAAACCGCCCAGCCTGGTGAGCGGGAAGTGTTTTACTGCATCCCGGGCGCTTGTGAGGGCAGGTGTGGATGGGGCAGCAAGGACGCAGGCAGTGCTGCTGGCTGAGCGGGCAGGGGGGCTGCAGGTGGGCAGAGATGCCCCCCACCCCAGCACAGCCCGGTGGAGCTCCTGCTGCGGCACCGAGCCACCCTGCCAGCCCACAGCGACCGGTGTGGCGGAGGGAAGGGGTGACAGGGTGATGCCAGCACACGTCGGTGCAATCGATGCCCTGGTACCAGCTGTAGCCCCCCAAAGGGGATGGCTCCAGCCAGCCAGACCCCCACACCAGGGCAGAGGGGTGGGCATGACCCCTGCCAAGCCCCCCTCGGCGGTGGCTTGCCCCCAAGTCACATTGCGGTCATAGGGGGCTTGCCCACTGCCCCAGCCTCCCTCCTGCCTGGTGTGGAGGCCACAGTCGGGTGTTGGCCCGGGGAAGCAGCCGTGGCCACGGGGAAGATGCTGCTCGCGGGGTCCCGGCCCAGCAGGGGGGACACCCGTGTGTCCCCCGGGCCGGGGCGGGGGGGTCTCGCGGGGCCCCAACTGCCCTCCCTGAGAACGAGGGGCCCGGGGCCGCCCTCTCGCAGAGGGTCTCGGCGGCCCGACCCCCCCGCGGCTCCGCGGGCCCCGGCGATGGCGGCCGGCGGCGGCGCTGCGGCCCGGCGGTGGCGGCCGCTCCCCGGGCGGTGGGCGGGCCCAGTCGCTCCCCGCCCCGCCAGCCGCCCGAGCGGAGCCGCCGCGGCCGGAGCCCGATGCCGGGAGCTGGGCGCTGAGGGCGGCCCCGAGATGGGGATTCTCAGCATCACGGACCAGGTACCGCCGCCGCGCCCGCCCGCCGCCCCCGCGCCGCGCCCGGCCGCAGCGCCACGCCAGCCCGGGGATGCGCGGCCTAGTGCGCGCCGCCGCCGGGCCCGGCTCTGGCCCCGGCCCCGGCCCGGCCGCCGCCCCAGGCCGCGGCCCCCGGCCCGCCGCGGTGCGGGGCCGCCCTGCCCGCTCCCACCTGCCGCTCGGCCCCGCCGGGCCCCCGCGCCGCCCCACCGCAGCCCCGGCCCGGAGCGGGGCTCGCCGCCCGCCGCGCTCCGCTCCGCCCGCGCCGCCGGGACCCGGGCTGGGCAGCCGGCCCAGCGGGGGCGGGACCCCCGCGCCGGTGAGGGGGCACCCGGGGACGGGGGACACGGTTCGAGGCCCCCGGGCGGGTAAGGGCAGGACCCCGGGGTCGGGCCCCCCCGGCCGGTGAAGGGAGGACCCCCTGTTTGGGACCCCCGGGCCGGTAAGGGCAGGACCCCCTGTTTGGGACCCCCGGGCCGGTAAGGACGGGACCCCCAGACTGGTAAAGGGAGGACCCCAAAGGGCAGGACCCCGGTGTCGGGACCCCTGGGCCAAGGAGGGGAAGACCCCCAGCCCCAGGGAGTGCAGACTCCTGAGAGGGAATCCCGGCCCCAGGACCCCCTGCCCTGGCAGGGGTGGGACCCCCAGGACAGGACCCCAGCCCTCCCTGCGGTCGCTGCATCTCCTGCTGCTGCCCCCGTGGTGTCCCACGGGGCTTTGGGGACCCCTGCGGGGTTTTGGGGACCCTCCCAGGGCACAGGGTGCACCCACGGGGCTTTGGGGACCCCCACGGGGTGCAGGGTGACCCCCCGGGGCACAAGGTGCACCCACGGGGCTTTGGGGACCCCGATGGGGTGCAGGGTGCCCCCACACGGCTTTGGGGACCCCCCCTGGGGTGCAGGGTGTCCCCTCAGGGCTTTGGGGACACCCATGGGGCTTTGGGGACCCCCCGAGGTGCAGGGTATCCCCATGGGGCTTTGGGGACCCTTCTAGGGCACAGGATGTCCCCTCAGGGCTTTGGGGACACCCATGGTGAGCAGGGACCCCTCCTGGGGCGCAGGGTTACCCCCACGGGGCTTTGGGGACCCTCCTGGGGTGCAGGGTGTCCCCTCAGGGCTTTGGGGACCCTCCCATGGCACAGGGTGCCCCCACGGGGCTTTGGGGACCCTCCTGGGGTGCAGGGTGTCCCCTCAGGGCTTTGGGGACACCCCCAAAGTGCAGGGTGTCTCCCACACCACCAGGTTTCAAGGCAGCTCCCACCACCCCGGTGCCACCAGCCTGTGGCCCTCGCCCAGCTCCCAGCCCACCCATTTGGGGGGGTGGGGTGGGGTAGGGGGTGGGGGTGTCTCGCTGGGGACCCCAATCCCTGAGCATCCCTGTCGCCCTCCCCCAGCCGGGAGCTGCTCCCACAGCCCAGCCGCCGCCTGTGGCCCGGCTTGCTCGGGCTCCATGTCCGTACCCCAGCGCTGGGGCAGCGACCCCCGGCATCGCCTTGGCTGAGGGGTCCGCTCTGCCCTGCGCCTTTTCCATAAACCCCCTCGATCCCCCTGGATTTCCGAGATCGGGGCTGCCGGCCCCTCGGAACCAAGTATTTATGCCGGCTCCTGCGGTATCGTTAATAGAGCAAGTGTTTGAAGGCTGGCAGGGTGGATGAAGGAGGGGAGGGGTGAGGATGAGGGATTGATCTGTGATTTAAATAGAACTTTTTTTTTTTTTTTTTTTTTTGGAACCAAAACATTTAGCTTTCCCTGTGAATGGTGGGTGGGTGTGTCAGACCCAGCACTGCTGCAAACCGCGCGCCACCGAAGACAGCTCAGGGCATAATTACTGTCTGTGATTCTTTTCCCCCCTTTTTTTTTTTTTTAAAAAAAAAAAAAAACACAACCTTTTTTTTTTTTTTTTTTTTTTTTTTAATGTCTAACGAGTGATGCTGAGTCTGCTGCATTCCAGGGGAATGACTCACGCGTTCCCTTTGACCTGGGATGTGTTCCCCGCGTTTAACTGCTCTTACTTTGATGGTAGGGTGAGCAGATGAGCGTGAGCGTGGCTGGGCAGCAGGGACGAGGAGGGATTGCCTTGTAAACGAAGCTCCGTTGCTCTTCTGAGAGGTCAAGATAAGTGGGGCTCGCTGCTTTTTGACCGTTAGATCTACTCTTCGGCGTGTGGGCAGAGCTTGAGGGGTTGTGCTGGGGCTGCCGCGGCTCGCTTGGGGTCGCAGCACCCTGGACTTGCCATGTGAAAAGCAGCGGAGGCTCGAGCAGCCGGAGCAGAGAATTCGGCAGCGATTGTGGGGTGCCAAGAGCGGAGCAGACCTAGAGCACCGCAGCCTCTGCCCCAAAGGACCTGCTGCACAAAAATGATGGGTTTAGGCCTATGGAACAAGGAGCGGGGTGCGGGGTTCTTGGGTGGAGGTCGGGCAGCATCTCACCCACCAACCGGTTCTGCTGTGCGCCTCCGCATGGGGACCTGCGTGCTGCCCCTGCCCCACGGGAGGCTCTGGTGGTTCCACAGCCCACGGTGCCGGCTGGCTCCGTGAGCTGGGCTGGGGCTCCTGGAGCGTGCCGAGGTCTGCTAGGTGACTTCTCTGAGATGTGGGCAGCAGGCAGGAGGAGCTGTGGGCTGGGCTTTGCCCGGCGGGGCTTCGCCTGGCATTGGAGCCAGCGTAGCATCGTAGGTGTTTCTCAGAAGACAGGAGAGAGCAGCAGTAGGGACACAGCCTTCTGCAGGAGAGCATGAGGCGTTGCTTAGTTGTGCCTTGGGAAACCTGATTCACTGCAAAGACCTGTCTCAGACCAGGAGACGTTAGCCAGCTCGGAGGGAGGATTTCCTGGCTGTGGATAAAGCTTTGGATAGCAGGAGCCGGACCTGGCTTCCCGTGCTGGGGTGCTGCACGTGGGGAGCTGAGCTGTGCCATGGGCACGCTGCTGGGGGATCTGCAGGTGGGCTGCCGGGGCCGTGGTCAGCGCTGCTCCCTGGATTCAGGAAGTGGGGAGGCTTTTCCAGTGATTCCTTGGCCTGTTCACCAACAAACAACTGAGAAAAGTACCTTTGCTGGCTTGAAAATTACTCCCTGGTGCTGGCTGAGCCACAACCGTGAGGAAGCTGCTGGTGGGCCGGGCTCTGGCAGCAGCAGGCGCAGGGGGCTTGTTTGTGGAGCAAGGTCCTGGCTGAATCAGGCCGGTGTAAAGTCTCTGACACGCGGTAGCACTGCTGGTTCTCCTCCCTCTCTTGTCCTCCATGTGGTGCCACCTTCATGACTTGCTTCTTTTCCTTTGTAGCCTCCTCTGGTCCAAGCCATCTTCAACCGCGATGTAGAGGAGGTGCGGTCGTTGCTGAATCAGAAGGAGAACATTAATGTATTGGTGAGTGCTGCCCGGCCGTGCTCGCTCCCCTTCCTTCACCCACCTCTCCCCGTTCCCTTGCCTGCGGTGCGGTTCTTTAGCAGCGGGGAAGAGGGGAGGGCAGAGGCTCAAGCAGGTGAGATGTGCGTGAGGGTCTTTTTTGGTGAGGATGGTCAGAAGTAGAGTTTTGAAACAAAAGATTGCTGGATTCTGCTCCTGGCACAGCTGCCATTTGCTGCTCAGCTTTGTCCTGTTGCCTCAATCTTGCCATCTGTAAAATGGGGCACGTAGAAGACCAGGACTCCCACCCCTCCCCAGGAGACGGTGAGAGCCTCCTGAAGCTCTGGGCTGTGCAGAGCATCACTGAGAGGCTGTGGGGGTGTGTGGGAGGACTTTTCACAGAGGCTTAGCTTAGCTGCCTTGCCAGTTTACCTTTTTCTCCTTTGGGATGGCAACCCAAAATAGTTTGGTGTGAACGCAGCAGGTCTGGCTTGAGATAAGGTTGTTCCCCAGAGGTGAAGGAGGATTTGAGCTGCTCAGCAAAGCTGAGTTCACCTCACGAGTGTTAGGAGGGGTTTCCACTGCGCTCATCTTCAGCCTGACGGCAAAGGGTGGGTTTGATGCTTCTTCCAGAGCGGGCGGGGAGGCCGGGAGAGGCGGCTGCCATTTGGACACATCCCTCTGGGTCCCACGAGCGGCCAGGCTGGCTCCTGGGGGAGCAGCCCTCGGTAGCCCCAGTCTGGTGGTGACGAGCGTGGTCTGTCCTCATTGTGGAGCGTGGGGACCAGGCTCCAGCAAGGGAAGGGGTGAAACCTGCCCGTGAGCGTTCCCGTCTGCCTTGTCAGCGTGCCTTCCCTTGATCTGCCTTATGAGCTTCCCGCTAACACATCAGCGGCAGATGTGCAGATAAGAAACACAGCCTGCTGTGACGCAGGCTGGCGCGTTGGTCGGCGCTGCCTGCACCAGCCCAGGTCTGCCTGACATGGTGGCACAGTTGGACTGGTGCCGGGTCAACAGTTTCTGTGCTCTCAGCCCAAAACCTGGGCTAAGTTCTGAGCCCTAGGCAAGAGCAGCCTGTTCTGGTTCAGCGTCTCTGAGCTGTGGCGTGAACCGGGGCCTCTGCTCCGTGCTGCTCCCAGCTGTGCTGCAGGCAGCTGCTGGCTTTTTGGCATGCTCCTGTGTGTTTCGCTGAGCGCTTGGTCAGGGAGCTCGCCTGACCCAACCTGCCGAGCTGGGGCCGCTGTGCACCCCGATCCTCATGGTTTTAAACCCTGAGGTCAAGGGCAGGCACGGCGGACGCTGGCCAGCATCCCGGGAAGGTGAGGGCGTCCCTGTGCTGGTGCCCGTGTGCCAGGAGGACTAATGATTCGATCGTATCTTAGCTTATTACACAGAGAGCGCGTGGGGATTTTTTTTTTTTTCCATGACTGGTTCAGTTGGGGACCCGGCACCTCTTCGTCCTCTCTTGTCGGGAGAGAGGGTTGGGATTGTTTTGCTGAGCTCTCGCACAGCTGCTGAAGGAATAAAACCACAATTGTTAACACTTAATTTCCTTTCTGTGTGCAGGTTTAGAAATGTTGTTGCTTGTTCAGTGACCTGCCAGCTGGGTTTCACTTTCACATCCTCCCGCCTGGTTGTGCCAGCACAAGTTGTTACCAAAAAAAAAATGAAACCACCACCATTTTCCAAACAGTTTTTAACTTAATGAAAAGCAATTACATTCCCCCCCCCCCCCTCCCCCAAAACACAAAATCTGGGGCTTGAAACGAGCACAGCTCGTCTGGCTTTCTACATGTTTGCTTCCTGGCTTTAGTATGTGGCGTGTTCCCCAAGGAGGGCCTGAACCAAATGCCTGAAGCAGAGGTTACCCAGGGCCCAGCCCTGAGTAAACAGAAGTGAAAGGTATTTTTTTCTTTGGCTAATCCAATCTAAGATCAGAGAGGGGCTTCTGCACCTTCCTGGCCTTCGGCAGCTGGCAGGTCTGAGTCTGGTTTCGGAGCTGTCTGTAATTCTGAGTGGTTTTTATTGTTGGCCAAAAGGATAAAAGTGTGTGGAACGGGACAGCCTGTGCGCTGTCAAGAGCACAGCCAGGCTTTCTTCTCCGGTGGCAGAATGCTTTGTAGACGCTCATTAAGTCCAGGAGCACCGGAGCCAGGTCGCGTTGGTCTCTGGGGAGTCAGTGCGGGGGTGGAACGAGCGGCTGGAGCTCTCACAGCATCCCTGTCTCATGGCCCCGGTACCCTCTGCTCTGGCCCCCCGGTGCACCCCAGCACCCGTGGAGCTCCCAAAGGGCTGCGCACCCCTGCAGCGCCCCAGGATGGTGCTGGGTTTAAGCGGTTTTCCCCTTGTCCTACGTCCCGAGGTGCTTGACGTGCTTACAGGAGGTGTTGGGGCAGACTGGAGCGGAGGAGGGATTCCGCCTGCCCTCGAAGCTCACGGACGCTTTTTGTTTCTTACATCCCTGCTTAGGACCAAGAAAGACGAACGCCGCTGCATGCTGCTGCCTACATAGGAGATGTTGGAATCCTCGAGCTCCTAATACTGTCAGGTAAGGGCCAAGGCTCAGGGTGCTTGGCTCGACTGCTGGTGCTGCCTTTAGGGCGTCTTTCTGATCTCTGCTGGCCTTAGGGGCGCCGAGCAATAGGCTTTGGTCACCCTCCAAGCAACCGTGTGTTCATGCTTAAGCCTGTGGGGTTGCAGCCAGGGGAAGATTAGGAAATGTTGCCATAATCCTAAGAGGTTTGTTCAGGCAGAGAAGCGTCTTGGAACTGAAATAGCAGAGGTGGAAACCAAGCCAGGAGGGGGATGTGTGCAAGGTGTCCAGTGGTAGGAGGAGATACTGGAGGAGGGTGCTGTGGGAATGCGTGCCTCGGCGATGCCTTGAATGGCAGAATGCTCCAGGGAGTAGAGTTTCACTTGCTCCTGGAGAGGGCTCTGCTAAAAACCGGGGGATTTTGCTCAGTTTTGGCTTGTGTTACTTGGCGTAAAGCTGCCCTTCGTTTCCCTCTGGAGATGCTCAGCCCTGTGTTTGGGTCCTGTGTCCGTGTGGTGCAGACAGGGGAGTCTTCTTGTCTGCTGTTCACCAGTGCAGTGCCTCGGGGCACTGTGGGCTTCGCAGCTGCTTGCTGGTGGTGTGGGGGAACCCTGAGGCTGGCGTGATCTTACGTGACCCTGACAAGGAGAGACTTGGGGGAAATCCTTTGCTGAGGGCTTGTCAAACAGGACTGGGGATGTTCAGCGCTGTCTGCAGAGCATGGGATGCCCTTACGTGCCCTGTGTTGATTTTTTTTTCATGCCTGGGTGTTGAGCTCTCAGCAGCAAAGAAAGGCAGGGGCTTCAGGGGTTGTGGGACCTCAGTGCCACACTGGTGCTGGGGTGGTCATGTCTTTCCTTTCTAATATGGAGATGCAGCCCACAGTGACCACAGCTCCCAACGTTAAATGCTCTGGGTTTTTTGTCTCAGGTGGCCTTGTGTCGAAGCAAGGAGCAGAACTGCTTGCCGGGTCTCTGTTGTGGTTTTTTTTGGCTCGGTGGGGAAGCTGGCACTCGGGGAGACACATTCTCTTCACTCTGTACCTTGCCGTGTCCTTTGCAGTGCACCAGCACAGTCTCCCAAGGGAGAGCTTGTTCCTCTTGCACTTCCCAGGGTCTGTCCCACCGAAAGCTCCGCGCAGGGTCCTCTCTCGCAGCAGAACCAACACTTGCCCGCCGGGTGCCTCAGAGGTGGCTGCAGAGCTGCCCTGGGGCTCTGGAGCAGGGGCGGCCAGTCACCTCTCTGCCCCCTGTGTCCCCTCCTTGTGTTCCTCCTCAGGTGCTAATGTTAACGCAAAGGACACTGTTTGGCTCACCCCGTTACACCGCGCTGCGGCTTCTCGTAACGAGGTAGGTTCCCGCTGAAGTGCCCTCTGGCTCCGTCTGCTCCTTGCATGGGGGTGGTGGGTGCCAATGGGAGGAGGGGACCGTGCTGCTTCTCTTTTCCTTCGTGCCTGGTTTTGGCTGAGATGGGTGGTCTCGTTAGAGTGGAGAGGGAATGAATGTGTAATTCAGAGGCTGAATATGAGAGCTGGAAAAAAAAATCCCCTTGGTTCCTTTCCCTCCATCCTTCAGGAATTAGCACGTGGGTTTTCCCCACAGCATCCTCCTCCCCGCCTTTCCCCCTTCTCCAGGGCTTCGTCTAATCCAGGTTTACATTTCTTTGAGGGATGGTGGGGCTCTCACGCTTTCTCTCGGGAGCCAGTTCCGACAGATCTGGTTGGAAAGATTTCCTGACGTTTAGCTTTTGTGGGCTTAACTTCATCCCACTTCACTTTGTCCTGTTTTGAGTTGCCGGAGAGCAAGAAACTCTGTGGTCACGTTGGTTGGAGCCAGGGGATCTGAAGCCCTGACTCTGACATGCAGGGCAAGTTACCACACATCGGCGGGTTGCGTGAATTCTCTTAATCAGCAGCAGACACGGGATGAAACACATTAGTGTAAACCCCTACTGAAGGCATTCGCTGCGAACATGTGTGGACGGTTACTGTGGGTCGCTAAAATACGGGGAGCTCAGCGAGTCGAGACTGTGTTGCTGTCAGGTCTGAAGCGCTGCTTGTCTTGTGAATTGGAAAACGCTCCTTTGCTTCTCTGCCTCAGCTCAGATGTGCTGGAGAGTCCCCTCCCTCATTCTGTTCTTCCCCAGGGTGCTTGGCACGGGGCTGTGCCAGTGCCCTGCGTGCCTAGCTCCTGAGAGGAGCCTTCCCGAAACGCCTCTGCACTTCACGGCTTTTCCTGCCCGGAGCCTGCTCTCTAGAATTGTTGGGTTTACGTACTGGCTGGCTGTTTCACGTGCTTCCCCCAGCCAGGAGGGGTATCAGCTAGCCCCGGGAGAAAAGAGCGGAGCAGTGAGCCGTGGGGCTGGGGTCGCTGGGAAGCGCTGCCCCGATGCTGCGTGGAAGTGGGCAGCCTGTAAACCGTAGGGAGGAAAAGGGGGGGTTGCGGCAAACAGCTTCTACCAGCAAAAGGGGGAAATAATTCTCAAATATAGGTCAGTGGGTCACATTTGTCATCCCCCGGGCACTTTGCACCTCGTGAGTCATGAGAACACTCACTCCGAGTTAAATCCCGTGGCTCGGAGGTATTTCTCCCGTGCCGGTACCCCCGTGCAGCCGCGTTTCACAGTTGTTCTCGGGTGGGATGAGCCCGGCTTATTCTAGTCCCACGCACCAAACTCCAGCCTGGAAAGAGCTGGAGCAGCCCAGGTGAAGGCTGGAGGATTGGTGTAGGGAAGATTCCTTCTCCCTGCTCCTTCTTAGAGCCTCTCTCACTGTCTATACCTCTCTCACCCTTTCTCTGTGGTAACTGCTGAAACACAGCCATGAGGTGGGGTTCGCTGGGGAGGTGAAAGCGAGTGAGTCCTTCCCTTTGACGCAGTGGGAGCAGCGATGCTTGTGAGCGTGCGGAGCAGGTTCAGCGCCGCAAGGGCTGCCCTGGCTCTCGGGGCTGTGGGCTGGGGTGGATCTGGGCAGCTCCATGCAGTGCTGAAAGCATGAGGTGGCCTGAGATGCAGCTTTCCCCACCTGGCTGGAGGGCTTCTGCGTGCTCCAGCGGCTGGGTTAGAGCTCTGCTTCCTTCTGCTCCTGCTAGAAGGCACTTCACCTCCTCCTGAAGCACTCGGCAGATGTCAATGCCCGTGACAAGTATTGGCAAACGCCTCTGCACGTCGCTGCTGCCAACCGGGCCACCAAATGTGTGGAGGCCATCATCCCCCTGCTGAGCACTGTCAATGTCGCGGACCGCACGGGCCGCACGGCGCTGCACCATGCCGTGCACAGCGGTCACCTCGAGGTAGGCCAGGCAGGTTCGGGCGCAGGGGGTCCCGTGCGCGTCCACCTTCCTGGGTCCGGGCTTCGCAGGTGGCGAAGGCGCCTCTGCCCGCACAAGCGGGGGAGGGATGGCAGCCTTGCCTCTCACCGCTTCTCCCTGCCTAGATGGTGAACCTGCTGTTGAACAAAGGGGCCAGCCTGAGTACTTGCGACAAGAAGGACCGCCAGCCCATCCACTGGGCAGCTTTCCTGGGTAGGTTTTCCCCACGGGCATCGGTCCAGTTTCTTCTCCCACGTTGCTTGTTGCCTATGGATTCACCTTGCAGGGTGGTGGGGCTCCCCAGAGGCCGCTGTGCCCAGGTCTCCATTTCCGGGGGTCCCCTGGCTGTTACCGCTGTCTCCCGGACAGGGCATTTGGAAGTTCTGAAGCTGCTGGTGGCCCGGGGAGCTGATGTGATGTGTAAGGACAAGAAGGGCTACACCCTGCTGCACACTGCAGCAGCCAGCGGCCAGATCGAAGTTGTGCGTCACCTGCTGAGGCTGGGAGTCGAGGTAAAGACCCCCACGGCTGCGCACGGGGTGGGCTCGGGCACGGGCCAGTCTGGAGACCGGGGTAGGAGAGAGCGCTGGGTAGTGGCAGGAGCCTTGGCTGGTTCTTGGCTGCCTTTTTGTTTTCTTCTTCCTGAATCCCCACATCTGCTGGGGTTTGTTGCTTCCACAGATCGATGAACCAAATTCCTTCGGTAACACTGCACTTCACATTGCCTGTTACATGGGCCAAGATGCCGTGGCCAACGAGCTGGTCAATTACGGCGCCAATGTCAATCAGCCTAACGAGAAGGGCTTCACCCCTCTGCACTTTGCTGCCGTCTCCACCAATGGGGCCCTGTGCCTAGAGCTCCTCGTGAACAACGGGGCCGATGTCAACTTTCAGGTCTGGCAGCTTTGGGATGGGGGGAGCGAGGATCTGCTGCCCCAGGCAAGGGCTCGGGGAGGGTGGTAGGAAGCCTGATGCGATGTCGCTTCTGCTCTCTGCAGAGTAAGGAAGGGAAGAGCCCTTTGCACATGGCTGCCATTCATGGACGGTTCACGCGTTCACAGATCCTCATTCAGAACGGTGAGTGGCTTCTTCCTCCGGCCCTGCCTTATCCCAGCCGCTTCCTTGTGCTTCTGAGCACCTGCCTCCAGGACCAACTCGCGTGTTTGCTCAGGGAGGGGTTTAAGAGCTCTACAATTATCACTCAAATCCACTCTGGTCCCTTGGGGCTGTTGCCGGTGGCCCTGGGTGGCTTGGGGGTGGCAGGGAGTGTGCGTACCCTCAAGGGCAGTGAGGTGTAGACCAAGAGACTGACATTCCAGCCAGGTCAGAGCAGCTGTGGCCAGAGAACATTCCCACTGCCGTGTCCGACCTGAAAGACAATATTCTTGTAAGAGGGCTGTAGGCTTGGCAGACACGCCGGGGGTTCAGCCAGAGACCTCCGTGGCTGAAAGCATCCCCTGCTGGGGGAAGGGGGAGAGATGTAATGCCCCAGGCTTGCAGGACACAAGTGGGATCTCAGCTCAGAGAGCAGTGTACAGTTCTCCTTCTGCACGATGCTGAATGGACTTGAGCTGTCGGCTGTGTCCCCGAGATGGGGGTGAAGCCCTGGGAACAGCCTGGGCTGCTTGGGATAGAACCCAGAGACCCGCTGACAAAGCGCTCGGCTTTTCCTTTCTAGGCAGTGAGATTGACTGTGCTGACAAATACGGCAATACCCCCCTCCACGTTGCTGCTAGATATGGCCACGAGCTGCTAATTAGTACTTTGATGACGAATGGTGCTGACACTGCAAGGTAAGGAAGGGCTCATCCTCTCTTTCCCTGCCCTGGGCTGGAGGATGCAGAAATGATCCATCCTGACTCCCTTGTCTTCTCCTGGCAGGCGTGGGATCCACGACATGTTCCCTCTGCACTTAGCTGTTCTCTTTGGATTTTCAGACTGTTGTCGTAAGCTACTTTCCTCAGGTGAGTGGCTGTAGCCGCCCCTCCTGCAGTGGGGGCAGTCGGGTGACCCCCGGGCTTGCCCCTGACTCCCTGCCCCTCCTGCCACCCAGGTCAGTTGTACAGTATCGTCTCCTCGCTGAGCAATGAGCACGTGCTGTCTGCAGGCTTCGATATCAACACGCCTGACAACCTCGGGAGGACTTGCCTCCACGCTGCTGCTTCTGGAGGGTGAGCCGTGCACGGGGCGCTGGTCCCACTCTGCGTGCAGGAAGCCCCCAGCCCAAACCGCAACCCTTCTCTCCGTGTGTGAGCTACAGCACAGGCAGTCTTTTGGTCAGGATTGGGAGCTGGACCCTTGGGTGCTGTTCCTGGTTCTGAGAGAGAGCAGAGACCTGTGTTTAGAGCAGGAATGAAAATGGAAACCTTTTTGGCCCTGTTCTGCCGCTGACCGTGTGACTCATCCCGGTTGCTCCCTCCTTGGCTGTTCACCCTTCTTTAAAGAGGGGCTAAAATGCTTCCTTGGCTGGGGCTTCGTTCGGGGCTCAGGAGCTGGTGCCTGGAAGCAGCAGGGATTTAGCTGGCCCTGTGAATGCCTCGTATTGTTTGTTTCATTTCATGTGGGGCATTGAGAGTGAACACGGCTGCAGCAGTCCAGCAGAGGTGCTGCGTCCCGTGGAGGACCTCATTTCTGTTATACTGGTGTGATGCTTGAGAGGTGTCCTTCGGCATCGCAGCGCTGTTACCCTGCCTGAGCAGGAGGCAGAAATCCTAGAATTTTTTTTTTTTTTTTTTTTTTTTTTTTTGTAGCAGCAAATCCAGTGCGTCAGCTGCACTAGTGCCGTGGCGAATGTCTCTCTGTAATTGCCTGGTTGTTTGAGAGCTCCGCGTAGTGCAGGGTAGCGCTGGTGAGGCAGGAAGCTTGAAGGGTTATTTCACGGGAGAGCAGGGAAGAGCTTTGTGTGCGCAGCGTCCCGCCGTGGCTGTGGCTCTTATGCTGCCCGGTGGTGACAAACTGAGTCGAGTTCCGGCAATGTCCGGGCTGCGCAGGTGAGAAGCATAGCTGTCTTGTCTGCAGCTAGGAGGAGTTTGCATTCCTGCTGTTGTCTCTTCTGATCTGTGTCTAACTCATCTCCCTACCTCCTGTAGGAATGTTGAATGTCTTAATTTGCTGTTGAGCAGCGGTGCTGACTTGAGGAGGAGAGATAAATTCGGAAGGTAGGTGGGCTGCGGGCTTTGCAAGGGAGCAAGGGTGATTTCCTCCAGCCCTAAACCAGCCGGAGCGCGCTGAGCCTGGTTTGGTTTGGGCCATTCCTAAGACCTTTCTGCATTTGGTGTCTCAAGCTGCTTCCTTCACCCCCTTTCACCCCAAGGGGTCCAGCTCTGGCTCTTCAGAAACCCAAACCCTTGAGCCAGAGCCGGGGGTGGGGGGGTGGCTGGTTCCCTCCGTCCTGCCTTGCTGCCAGGCGAGTTTCCGTGCCCGCGACGGGCGGCACGGCTCAGCTTCCTTCTCCTTTCCCCCTTCCCAGGACTCCACTGCACTACGCAGCTGCCAACGGCAGCTATCAGTGTACGGTGACGCTGGTCACAGCAGGAGCCAGTATTAACGAGGCTGACTGTAAAGGCTGTACCCCCTTACACTATGCTGCTGCTTCGGACACGTACAGGAGGTGAGTGTCTCGGTGGCGCGCGCTCCTTGCGGCTGGGGCTGGAGACCATGGCACACTGCTGGGCTCTGCTGTTCCCCGGCCAACCCACCCCCCGCCCCCGCAGCTGGTGCTCAGCGGTTCCTGAAGAGGGGAGCGCTTTTGAGGAGCGTGGTAGGAGAAGGGTAATCAGCAAACTGATGCGGGTCTCTGACCTTTCAGAGCAGAGACTCATTCAGGAAACAGCCATGACACTGATGAGGAGCCACTGAAGGAGTCCAGGCTGAAGGAGGCGTTCTTGTGAGTCCGCGCTGCAGCCCCGTCTGGCAGTTGTTTGTTGTTTATCCCTTCCCCAGCCCCCCGCATGCACTCGCTAGAAATACCTGGCTGCTGCTTACGCTGAACTGAGCGGTGATGCCTTGGAGGAAACATCTGCTGATTCGATTCCGGAGGCAAACCTGGCTGTCGCTTCCTGGCCCTTGCTGCCAGTGGGCTTTGCATGCGCTTGGTGTCTTGAGGGGATTAGCCCAGCATCTGCTCTGAGATAAATCGGGGGTGGGGGGTGTCCCTGCAAAGCTCTGCCTCTGCAATATCCCCTTTCTCTTGCTCGTTGCAGTTGTTTAGAGTTCTTGCTGGATAATGGTGCTGACCCATCCCTCCGGGACAAGCAGGGATATACCGCTGTCCACTATGCAGCTGCGTATGGCAACAGGCAGAACCTTGAACTGGTGAGTGAGCTGGAGAAACAGCTGGAGAAACCCCTCCGTGCTGGTAGGGGAAGGGGGGAAGCCCCCCCTAAAGGAACGTCTCAAACCTTACGGTGTCCAGGTCTGGCTAAAGGACTGTGCGTGTTGTAGGCACTGCAGTGTCAGGGTTTGTCCAGGAGGAAGGGAGATGGGTTTGATGAAAAAGCACGGGGATTCCTGGGGAGCCGTTGTGCTGGGAATACCACGGAGGAAAGACCTGTGCCTGAGCGAGATGTCTGAGAGGAAGGAGCTGTTGCCTGGCACAGGAGGACGTATGGATGTCTTGTGTAAACCCCTGGCAACAGAGCAAGGTTTGGATTTTAAAAGGAAGCCTGGAGACCTGTGCCAGGGAAGAGCTCTTGCAGTACAGAAGATGCCTTGCAACCCTGTCTGCAATGCCTGCGCTGTTACAGGGCCAGCTTGCAGCAGTGTGCGCATCGTGTGAGTAGGGAGGGGGCTTCAGGACAGAAGGGACCTGATGTGACTGTCTACGCAGGGCCCAAAGCCAGGTTAAGGAAGGTCCCATCCTGAAATTCAGATTGTTCTGAAGCAGACGGGCAGGTTTTCTAACGCCGCTGGTGGACAGGGTGTCTGTCAAAGCCTCCGTGAGTCCAGGGTCAGTTACGGTTTTGTTGTTGCTGTTGCAGCTCCTGGAAATGTCTTTTAACTGCCTGGAGGATGTGGAAAGCACCATTCCAGTCAGCCCTTTGCACTTAGCTGTAAGTACGGCTGGCCCAACCCGAGGGTTGCGGAGGGCGCTTGGCTCCCTGCAGGCTTCATGCTGTGTCCTGGAGAGGTGCCCGCTCCTGGACAGCGTGGGCTGGGTCCCGGCAGCTGTTGGTGCTGAGCAGGGCAGAGGAGGAAGGCACCGGTGTCTGGGGAGCAGCTTTCCCCACGGGCTGATGGTCAAAGTCCCTTTGATTTGTGTGTTAAACTCCTTGCTCTTCCCAGAGCTTTCTGTTTGCTGCTATTTGGAGCCATCTCCCTTGTCTGAGCGTGGGCAGGGGTGGGGAGTGGGCGAGGGCTTTGCGTGGGACCTGAGTGCCAACGAGAGGCGATGGCCGGGCACGAGCCCCTCCGGCTGGAGGGACCCAGGGGGCAGGAATTGTCCTGGGAGGGGGGGCTTCTGGGACCCAGGGGGCAGGAATTGTGCCAGGAGGGGGGCTTCTGGGACCCAGGGGGCAGGAATTGTGCCGGGAGGGGGGGCTTCTGGGACCCAGGGGGCAGGAATTGTGCCGGGAGGGGGGGCTTCTGGGACCCAGGGGGCAGGAATTGTGTCGGGAGGGGGGGCTTCTGGGACCCAGGGGGCAGGAATTTTGCCGGGAGGGGGGGCTTCTGGGACCCAGGGGGCAGGAATTGTGCCGGGAGGGGGGGCTTCTGGGACCCAGGGGGCAGGAATTGTGCCGGGAGGGGGGGCTTCTGGGACCCAGGGGGCAGGAATTGTGCCGGGAGGGGGGGCTTCTGCATGCAGCCTCTCCAGGCACCGCTTTAACGGGGTCTGCTTTGTCCTCAGGCCTATAATGGTCACTGTGAAGCCCTAAAGACACTTGCTGAAACCCTCGTGAACCTCGACGTGCGGGACCACAAGGGGCGGACGGCGCTGTACCTCGCCACGGAGAGAGGCTCCACGGAGTGCGTGGAGGTGCTCACCAGCCACGGTGCGTCCGCTTTGGTGAAAGAGAGGAAGAGGAAGTGGACCCCTCTCCATGCTGCAGGTGACGGAGGGCAGACGGGGCTGGGGGTGGCG
This sequence comes from Falco punctatus, assembly GCF_963210335.1. Classification (NCBI taxonomy): domain Eukaryota; kingdom Metazoa; phylum Chordata; class Aves; order Falconiformes; family Falconidae; genus Falco; species Falco punctatus. Next base: position 3,761,095 of record NC_137598.1, read on the forward strand.
TTTCCAGAGCCCTTCCAGCCGCTGGTGCCACCGCTGCCAAGGACACCCCCTCGCCTGGCTGCTGGTCAGGAGGAGGGAAGGGGCTGTGGTTTAGGATGATGCTTAAGAGGCAGGATGGTGCCAGCAGAAGCGGAGGGTCCAAGTGGCTCAGCAGCGGGTGGGAGAGAAGGTGCCAGCAGCTTCTGCACACACACGTGCCTTCCGCTCAGCCGGTGCACGTGCTCGTCAGCCCTGCAGCTTAGCAACCTCCTAACGAATTCGCTCAGCCACGTGTGCCTGGCTGCTGGCCACGAGCCCCTTCCTTTGCTTTGCGGCAGTGGCTGGAAGGGGGGGGACCCGTCTGTACGTGTGCGTGACTCCTCCTTTCCTCCTGCGTCGTCTCCAGCTGCCAACGGGAACACCGATTCCCTGCACCTCCTGATAGACAGCGGGGAGCGGGCGGACATCACCGACGTCATGGACATCCATGGCCAGTGAGTTTGCCTGGTGGTTTCCCTTGGGATCGGTGTGGCACAGGGTCCGGCCCCTTGCAGGGTGGCTGGGGCAGGGGGGAGGGGGCAGGACCTGAAACCCACTCCCCTCCCTGCTGCCTTTCAGAACCCCGCTGATGCTGGCGATCATGAATGGCCACGTTGACTGTGTCCACCTCTTGCTGGAGAAGGGATCCACAGCTGACGCAGCGGACAAGAGGGGGAGGACCGCCCTGCACCGAGGGGTGAGTGCATCCCTGGGACCAGGGGCCTGGAGCCCTGCAGCGTCTGCTCATCCTCCTGCCTGGAGGCTGCTTGGAGGATAAGTGTGGGGGGGTTCTTTTGTTGCAAGAGTCCTCAGTGAAAGAGCCCGTTTTCCCTTCCTGAGATGCCACATTTGAGAAGGAAGCTGTGGAAGAAGGGGGGTAGCTCTGTTGCTAAGTGACTGGAAGGTGAGCTCTGACCTCCTGGTCCTCCCTCCTGACCACAGGCTGTGACGGGCTGTGAGGACTGCCTGGCTGCCCTGCTGGACCACGATGCCTTCGTTCTGTGTCGGGATTTCAAAGGCCGGACCCCGATCCACTTTGCGTCGGCGTGCGGGCACTTAGAAATCCTGAGGACCCTGCTGCAGGCAGCTCTCTCTACTGACCCTCTGGACTCTGTGGTGGACTACAGCGGTTACTCACCGATGCACTGGGCTTCATACAGTGGTAAGGACCCGGGCTGGGCCCCTGCCCACCTCTGCACGGCTCTGGCTGTTGATGGGGAGGAGGGAGCCAGGAAGAGCCAGGTTATCCCTCTGTCCCCCGCTGCTCTGGGAGTCATCAGCCCAGCAGTGAATACAGACTGATGGAAAGGGATGGCAAAAATCTGGGAGGGAGGGAGGGAGGCAGGGAGTTTTTCTCCCCCTGCCAAGCTCCTTAAAAAAGGAACAAAATATGAAAACAGCTATTCTAGAACAGGTGAGGCTGCTTCCTCCAGGACTGGATTTATAGGATTACTTGGCCGTCACCCTGGCTGCAGGGGGTGATACAGCAACGGGAAGGAATGTCTCGGTGTTTTTCAAAGGGAAGCGAGCAATGTGGCTGTGAAGTCCTTCAGGAGATGGCGTGGAATTAGAAACCTCCTGAAATGCAGCAGCTTTGCTGCCAGAGGGGAAACAAACCCGCTGCCTCTGTGCTGGGGGGTGGGTTTGTGTGGGCACTTGGGTGTCGTGGGCCCTGTGCGACCTCTGGGGCCTCCAGCTCTGGACAGGGGGAGAACCAGAGGGGCCTTCATTCCCTTCTTGCTCTGTCACAGGTGAGGGACCGCAGGCCAGGTACTGTATTTCTGTCCCTCTCTTCTCACAGGGCACGAAGATTGTCTTGAATTGTTACTTGAACACAATCCGTTTGCATACCTAGAAGGAAACCCCTTTACTCCATTGCACTGTGCAGTGTAAGTGGCGCCTGGGACCTGCCCTGGGTTCCTCCCAGCCCCGGTGATGCGGGAGAGGGGACACTCTGCGTGGAGGAGCTTCTAACCCTGCCCTTCTTGCCGAGGGCTCCAGCAGCCCCTCAGGGTGGTACCACCTGCTCATCCCGGCTCCCACGTGGCAGGGAGGTGGTGGCTGGACTGCTGGAGGTCCTGGGGGAGCTGGGAAGCGGCTGTCTCGTTGGCTGCGTGCCGCAAAGCCAGGGCTGTTGGGTACCGGCCTCCCATGCCAGCAGGCCTTTAGCTCGATGGAGCTGCCAAGGGCTGGTGGCTCAGCCCTTGCTGGCCCTCTTGGCTGGCTCATTTCTGCTCATTGGTTGTGGAGCATCTCAGGAAATCTCCTGCCATGAGGCTCTGGTGGGAGAAGGGCTCCGTGTTGTTCCCAGCCGCCTTCCTCAGAGGTGTCTGGGGCAGCGTGAGCGTGATCCCTGGGGTCCCACCGGGCGCGGAGGGGTTTGGGGCTGACCTCGGTCGTTCCTTGGCTCTGCACGCCGGCGGAGGAAGGAGTGTGCTGTCCTCGGCAGCTGTGGGGGGATGAGGAAGGTGGAGGCGTTGCCACCTTCTGCCTGGGGTGGGCTTGGTGCATCCTTGGCACCCCTCGCAGCAGAGGGATGGGCAAGGCTGTTGTCTGGCATGGTGCTGCGTTTCCCTGATGAATGTGGAGAAGGGTAAAGGGGTGTTTTACCCTAAACAACTCCAGCTGCTGTTGGCATCTGAGCCCCAGGAACGCGCTGCTCACTCCCACTGCAGACGTGCTCATGCCGCTTGGTCTTGTTTTAACTTCTCTTCTCATCCTCACCGCAGAATTAACAACCAGGACGGCACTGCTGAAATGCTGGTGGAAGCATTAGGTGCCAAGATTGTTAATAGCAGAGATGCCAAAGGAAGGTGAGTGCAGACTCGTCCCTCTCTTGTCACCCACTCCCTGGTGCCGCTGGGTGGTGGCTGTGACTCCCGCCGTCATCTCCACGTGACTTCCCATGGCACGAAGGGACCCTGACGTCCCCAAACATGCTGTAGGCCTGGGCAGTCTTGCTGGGGTGGGTGCTGTGCCCTCCTCTTCACCAGCTCTCTCGCCTTCCCAGGACACCCCTTCACGCTGCTGCCTTTGCAGACAACATCCACGGTTTACAGCTGCTCCTGCGCCACCAAGCCGAGGTGGACATGACCGACAAGCTGGGGAGGACCCCCCTCATGATGGCTTCTGAGAACGGGCACACTGCAGCAGTCGGTACGCTTTCCCCAGTACGGGGTGTGAGCCTCCCTGTGCCTCCTCCGTCAGCGGGTCCCGTGGGAGCTGGGCTGTTCCCCCTCCTCACGGCACGCTGGGACAGCTGCCCCCACTCCTGTCCCCTCAGCCCGTGGCTGCTGCCCCACGCTGCGCCGGGCTCCGTGCTGCTTCTCAACAGCAGCTGTCTTCCCTCCTCGTTTCAGAGTTCCTGCTGTACCAAGCAAAAGCAAATATAACTGTGCTGGATGTCAACAAGAACACAGCTCTTCACCTGGCCTGCAGCAAGGTAGGGAGATGGCCCCTCGAAGCCGTGCTTGCACTCACCATCACCTTCAGCCTCGGCACCTTAATGAGACGGGTTGTCCACCCACTCCTGCCCCGCCAGAGCAGAGGTGACGGCCCTGGGCTTGCTCTGCCTGCCTGCTTACCTGTCTTGACCTGCGCAGATGCTCCTGAGACAGTTTCGAGCAGCTTGGGTTGTAGCCCAGACCCATCATTTATTTTTCCTGGGGACCCCCCTCTCTGAGCTGGGGGGTGCGGTGGGAGCAGGAGGCTTTGGGCAGTGCATCCGTGCAGAGGAGGGGATGATGGAGGGGACAGCAGCTTGCCTTAGGCCCTGCCAAAGTGGTGAATCGTTGTAAAGGTTGGGTTTAGGGAACGTTTCTGTATCCCAGGGAATCACGTTCCACTCGGAGACAGCACCAGGTCCCCTCCACCGCCCCCACCTTCCTCCTCCTGTGCTATAAACAGTCCGGTCTCCTTTCCAGGGCCATGAAAAGTGTGCCTTGTTGATCCTGGGAGAAACCCAAGACCTTGGCCTTATCAATGCAAGTAACAGTGCTCTGCAGATGTGAGTATTTGGACAGCTGGTGCCAGTGGGGAAAACCAGGGCTTTACTGGGCGGGGGTGATGCGCTGGTGGGTGGTGGGAGCTCTGCGCTTGCTCCCTGCGAGCCCCTTGTTGTAGCCCAAGGTGTTAAAGGGGCTGGGGGGGGGGGCTCGGCTGCCGGGTTCACGCCACCTTTCCCTCCTCCCCAGGCCGCTCCACATCGCAGCTCGGAACGGGCTGGCCTCCGTCGTCCAGGCCCTGCTCAGCAGAGGTGCCACTGTGCTGGCTGTGGATGAAGAAGGTGCGTCTTCCTCGCGGGTACCCCGGGGGGTGGGGTCGGCGTGATGTCCCTGGGGGGCCGGGGGCTGCCTGGGGAAGAAGCGCTCAGCCAGGGTGGAAGGATTTCTGCATCCTCCACAGCTGAGCAGCTTGTGGCGTCGCAGAAACAGCCTGGGCGAGGACGTTAGCACCCCGCCATCCCCTGCAAAAGCATTTCCAGGTCCCGCAGGTGTTTGAAATTTGTTTTTTTTACCCACACCCCCCCCCGTGCATCTTCTGGTGGCTGGCTGCCTCTCCTGCCAGGCACAAAACCTGCCCAGCCTGAGCCAGCAATAAGCTGTTGACTCACTCGCAAGTTGGCAGAAACTGGTTGTTGTGGCCAGAAGCTTTTTCTCCCAGTGGTTCTTGCTCTGCTGGAATACCTTTAAGTTGTGGAAAACCGTCGTGTCTGCCATGCTGCCAGGGCTTCTCAGCCCCTTTTTATTCATCTCCTACTGATCCTGGCACACTTCAAAGCAGTTGCTGCGATTGCCGGTGCCCAGAAGCGGGGTCTTTTGAGATAGAGAAATATAACGCGGGGGGGGGAAAACCGCCCCGACCGAAGCGTTCCCCGGGGAAGGCGCCCACCCGGGGCGATCCCTCACCCCTGGATTTCTTCTAGGTCATACCCCAGCCTTGGCATGCGCCCCCAACAAGGACGTTGCCGACTGCCTGGCACTTATCCTCTCCACCATGAAGCCTTTCCCACCTAAAGACGCCATCAGCTCTTTCAGCTTCAACCTCCTCAAGAACTGCGGCATTGCAGCCAAAACCGCCGCCTGCGGGGCTCTGCCCAACGGCAGCACCTGCCCCTACAGCAAGGACCGGCACAATGCCATCGGCTTGGACGGCTGTTACTCGGAGTAGCTTAAACTATGGGTGACCTAATATCTTATTATATTTATTTAGAAATTCTATAAATATAGGGCACTTTAAAGGAGAACAAGACTGGGCAGGCCTTCTAGCGTGGCCGGGTAGACCAAGAGTTCAGAGCTTCCTCTTCTCACTGGATTGCCAGCGTGGTGCCAAAGCTGTTAATTGGTTTAACGAGCAGCTGGCAGTGCCGTTCCCATCCCCTGCCCTTTCGCAGCCCTCTCCCCGTCAGCGCGTGCTCGCACCCCTCCGACGGCAGGGCAGGAGAGGGATGCTGTGGGATTAGGGCTTTGCCCAGCCGAGGCGGGTACCACCATCCACTGGCCCGCAGATGGAAAGGGGTTCCCCCCCCCACCCCCCGGCCCAGAGCTTTCAGGGAGGGTTGAAATCAATTCTGGCATTTCCCAACGCCCTGTGCCAGCCTCCTGCCCTGCCTTGCCTGGGGGCTGCCCCCCAGGGCTGCCTCGAGCCCCCCGCTCCCTCCGGCTGGGATGGGGAAGCCTGAACTCTTGGTGGGATGGGGGGGGTGGGAGTCTTTGGGAATTGGCTGGTCTTGCAGGCGCTGGGGTGGGTGTTAGCTCCTGGCCAAGTGCCACTGTAACTGCTCCTCTCTTGCAATCACTTTTTTTCTCACGCTCATCCTTCGATTCCAATACAAACACTTGAATCAAGATCTACTGTACCTGGGACACTAAAATATCCTTTTGGCAGCTGTCATTTATATGCAAAAACGGGTGCTGCTGCCCAACCCCGCGGTCGGCTGGCTGCGGATGCGCTGCTGGAGCCTCCCTCCCCACACCAGGCACTTTAGGGATTCTGTTGGTTGGTTGTTGTTTTTTTTTTTTTTTTCCTTGGCAAAACGTCGGATCCTAAGAAATTATTCTTTTTTGAATTTTCGTTCTCTGTTTTGCGTGGCCGTTTCCACGCGAGAGTCAGTGTTGCTTTTTTTAAAAAAAAAGAAAAAAAGTTATTTATAAAGAAACGAGCATTTACCTTTAAAAAAACATCAAAAACCATAAAAAAAATTCTGAAAGTTTTAGCCTTTTAATAAGGAAAAAAATGCACTTCAAAGTCCTTATTCACAACCCTGAGTAAGTCTGTGTTTATTTTTCTAATGCAGCATCTTGGCAGGTTTATTAGCGTGCGTGTATGTGGGATCATTGTTTTTTGTTTCGGGTTTTCTTTTTTTAATTTTAGAAATCATATTTATAATGCAGGTTTGAGGCATTCGAGAACGTTGCACTGTTTGTTTTTTTGGGTTTTTTTTTTTTTCCATTGGTTTTTGGGTTTGGTTTTTTCCTTCTGAATTACTGTAACAGTATCGTGTGCAAAAAAACAATACTCTTTCTCCATATCACGAGTCTGTTCAAAGCCAAAGACTGGGATGCAGAGAACGAGAACGGGCTGACAGGGCAACAAGCATTTCGGGAACCGTCTTCTCCCCCGACCTCCTCTCCCTCCGCAGCCTTGCCGAAAGCCAGGAGCGCAGGGCTGGGGCTCCTGCCCCGTGGCCACCCCCGGGGGCATCCCAGCGTGATCCCACTGGGATGGGAGCAGGGAGAAAAGGATCCCTTTCTCCCCACCGAGTCCTCGGTGGCCGCTCGCCTCCTCTTTGCCGGCGAGACTGCGACGGGACGGCACGAGCCTTGCGCTGCGGCTCTTCTGCCCAGCGCTTCAGAGAGAAAAAGCATTTCCGTAACCAAAATAAGGTATTACGTCTTTTTTTCTTCTTCTTTTTTTTTTTTTTTTTTTAAATAGTTTCTAAATGAAGGTGGCTCCTGTTAGCGCAGTGTTTATCGGGTTTAGGTTGTGGTGTGGAGCGGGCGCTGGAGCCGGCCGTTCCCAGCGGAGGCTCCCGGTGGGTGAGGGTGCTGCTGGCAGCCCGCAGGGAGCGTCCCCTCGCACTGTTTCTTTCTTTTACCAAAGCCAAACTTTTAGAACCAAATAATGAAGTTTCAGTCTTGGCCTTTGGGTGATAAGCACATTTTCTTCATGTTTCACATAGGAGTTATTCCCAGAGGGGAGCGGGCTCGGGGGCTTCTCGTTGCTCTCGCTCTGCACCAGCTGCCGGCGGAGCTCGGTCCCCCCGGCCCGTTGCCCACCCGCACTTCGTTCAGCAAAGCACTTGAGATATTTGCCCTTGGCAAGATCTCGGAGCAGGAGGGATGCTCAGCCTGGTCCCTGGAGGGCTCCGGTCCCTGCGCGCTGGGGTCCGGGGTGCTTCTGACGGGCAAGGCTCCTCTGGCTGCTCCGGGGGGATTTTCCCGTTCCGGACCGCGAGCCCCGCTCCACCCCGCTCTCTGCAAGGTGGTGGCAACGGCTTGTTGGGCCAGTGGGTCCCCTCCTTTGGTGCCAGCGGAGGATCGTGTCCCTGGCCGACCGCATCTCCCCCTCCCCGCTCCCCCCCAACCCTCTAGCTTGAAAGAAAGTGTTAACCTTTCTGCACCGAATACCTCAGTTCGGAACCAGAATAAACTCACGAAACTTGAATAAAAAGATCCTTTTTGAAGATCCTTTTCAGTATTCTACAGAGGAGAACTGGAAAAAGAGACTTGTTTACATTGCTGTCAAGTCCGCACTTGCCTCTTGCAGCTCTTTCCCTTTCTGGGAGGAATTTAGGCATCACTTTATCTCTTCTCGCTGCTGGCCCTCACCCTCCCTGCAGGGCAGGAAAATGGGTCCAAAGTCCTGAGCTGTCGTCTTCAAGGGCTAAAGTACTTTTTCAGGCACACGGAGGGGCTGAGCTGCCACCGGCCCTGGTGCGGGCGACGATTCCCCGGGATGGGGACGGGTTCACAGCGGGGCAGACCCGGGGGCCGTGACAGCTCCATCCTCTTGAGCGATGCTCCAGCTCTCCCGGCGTCAGCTGGGAAAAGCTGGGAGGCACCGGCAGAGCTGGACCATCCCGCGCTGCACCCGCTGTCGGAGGGACGTGGCCGTGCCCCTCCTGCCCTGGTCCTCGATGCCGGGCGGCTTTAGCATCACCGGTGGGGGATGGGACTCCAGCACCGTTTCACTTGAACACAGCTTTTTCCTGTAGCCAGGGTGAGAGCGTTCCTTAGAGCACATGGAGAATGCTGCTTTTCCTTCACCTCCCCCCACCCCCCCCACCCCTTATTTTTTGGACTATTATTGTGGTTTTCAGTTTCTTGGTTTAGAGAAGAATACTGATCTCTCTTTTGGCCTTGTTTCTGTGCTACGACGTGTTACCTTCCGCTCAACATGACGACGAAAACTATGACGAGACAATCAATGTGATCTCTGTAAGGGCTTCTCCATTTCTTCTCTGCGGCACCATGCTTTATCTACGCGCGTTCTTTGCTCTTAGCGAGGATCTTTTTCTCCCCTCCCCTTGTGTCTTATTAAAAATAATAATAATAATGATAATAATAATAATAATGATGGAGGGAAACGAGGTTTCAGCAGCGCATCCGTAGCCTTGGGAGCACATGGGAGGAAACATTGGGGGGGGGGGAGGGGGGAAGGGGGGACGTGCGGCCAGTTTCCTTGCGGGTCCCAGTCTTGTTCTCCTTTAACGCTGTATTGTATACATTTGACAGCACAGCTTGACAATTTAAGTAATAATCGAAGTGTTTGGTAATAATGCATTATTTTGCTAAACGAGATTTGTGATGGTTTCCCTAGTGCATTGTAAAGAGGGATGGAGGGAAACTTCCGCTGCCCTGCCCCCACCCCACCCCCGACCCCTCGGCTGGGGGCTCCCCCAAATCTTCCTTCCCATGGACCTTGATGCCAAAGTTGGACCATTCCCGCTTAGCGTTCTGCCGGCGCCCGGCATCCATTTGGTGTAGCTTTCACCAAGCAGCGACTTTTTTGGCTTCCCCCACCCCCCACCCTGATACTTCAACCTCTTGGTTTTGAAGACGCAGGCACCGGATCACCCATCCCCCTCCGCTGCCCCCCAAAAAAAAGGAAGTTTCTCTCCGCCCCCTTGGTCCAAAGCACTTGCTTCAAGTAATAAGCACTTTTGTTAAAGCATGAGTCTGGATTCCCTTTAGCATCCCACGGGATTAGAGAGCAGCAAGAGCGGAAGGGATAAGAGAGTGTCTTTGGGTTTGGGTTTTTTTTTTTTTTTTAATTTTTTTTTTCATTTTTGATTTTAAAAAGTTTGTTTCTAGGGAATGAATGAACAAAGGGAAAGTTGCGTTTTTCGAGAGAGAAGTAAAAAAAAAAAAACCACACAAAAAAAAAAAAAAAAAAAAAAAAGAAGAAAACCAACAGCACAAATACATTTCAAAACTCAAAAGGTGTATTTGCACTGCCATTGCGAGAGAAAGGGGCTGCCAGCCCTGCGGCCCCGCTGAGCCATATAAACTGCTGACAAACACTGAATGTAACGTCCTTGCGGAGGGCAGCCCGGGGAGGCCGGGCTTGGCTTTATTCTTGACAGGCACTTCAATGAAAATTCAAAAATAACCTAACGAGGATGAGAATCTGGTTGGTGTTTCTTTTGTTGTCGCTGTTCCCCAGCTGCAGGCAATTGGAAAATTTTTGGGGTTTTCTATAGGAAAAATGTTTCCCCCTTTTCCCCATCCCCTTCTCCCCCTCTGCCCCATCCCTGTCCTGGACGGAGCATGGAGCTCCCTTGACCAAAAGCGAGATGCAGATGAGACACCCCCCTCCCACCCCAGCCCCCATCGACCACATCCTGGGGCTGGAATCCGGCAGATATAAAAGTAGCACTAAAAACAAAGCAAAATCTCCAAAAATACGGAACGAGTTTTGTTGGTCTTGGCTTTGTTTTTTTTATTTTTTATTTTTTTTTGGTTTTACAGTTTGTTTGAAACACTCGGAGTGTGACAGTGATTCTGCAGGTCCCCCGGGGTCCCCCAGCGTGTGCGGGGTCAGGTCTGAGTGAGAAACAAGTGGAAAACCAAAACAAAGAACAAAAAACTGCAAAGACCCCAGAAACAATCTTTTTCTTTTGATTTTATTGTGTCGTTTGGTGGGGCAGGGGGATGGGCCCAGGGAGCTCCCCTGGCTCGAGGCTCCCCGCGTCCCCCCGCCTGCCACAGGGACCACAAATGGGGGGGGACCTCAGGGGTCCCCCCCAGGCGCGACCGTCGGGGTGGGACCCGTGCAGGCTGCCAGCCCACACGCTCACCTTTGCCTTCAGTAAGAAACCAAAGGAAAAACCAACCCCTTCCATCCAGGATACTGGCACGGACACGCGGATTCTTTGGTTTGGGTTTGGGGTTTGGTTTTTTGTTTTTCTTCTTTTTCTTTCCTTTTTTCCCCTCCTTTTCGTTGTTTTTGTTTGTTTTTCTCCAAGGACGCGAGGAAGCTGTTCAAACCTCTTCTCCTGGCTGAATTTTTTCTGGGCTCAGCAGTGCTGGGTGCGCTTGAAAAGAGGAAAAAAAAGCAAAACAAACAAAAAAGACACCCCACAAAAACCGAAAAAAAACAAAAAACCCAACAAAGCTGAGACTTGGCCGAAGCATCGGCGGGAGCTTCGGAGCGGGGAGGCGGAGGGTAACGTATACACGAGGCGAGGGAGCTGCCGGGAGCTCGCCGAGGGGGAGCAGGGGCTCTTTGCATCGCGGCTTTTTAGTTCAACTAAAATCTGCGCGGATGAGGCTGGAACGGGATGGAGTGGGAGCCCCCGAGGGGCAGGGTGGGGAAGGGGGGATGCATCCCTAAGGATTCGAAGGCATCTGTAGCAAGCTCTGTGTCTTTACAATATCCTATGTGTAAATGCTGCACCTCTGTATATTATGCACATAAACATTTCTTTGAATAAGATAGGACAGACCTCATCAGCAGTCAGGTATAAATGACTTTTCCTCTTCTGTGTCTCGGTGTTCTGGCGTGCGTGTGTGTGCAAGCGGTTCATGTGCGGGTTCGTGTGTCTGGCCATTGTCTGAGCTTCCCGCGCAGGGGAGGTGGAGGGGGAAAAACAAAAAAAAACAACAACAAAAAAAAAACAAAACAAAAAAAAAAAAAAGAGGAAAAATAGCCTTACTCGACCCAGTCGTATCGATATTGTTCATCAACTTGAAAATAATAAAGTTCAATGCATGGAAGAGCCGCGGTGCATGGCCGTGGGTGTGATGTTTTGGAGATCCAGGATGCCGAGCGTCTTGTGCATCCCAAAGCTCTCGGTGCTGTTGGGGTTTCTCCTGTAGCTGCAGAGGGTGGGCGGCTGCCTCGAGGGCCGGGTCCTTCCTCCTGTCCTTTTCATATTTTTTTTCTTTTTTTCCTGAAGCCGTAGGGAGCGAATTCCTCTCGGTTTGACCAAAACTGCCATTTCTGTGGTGCTCTGCACTTGGTCTCCAGGGCTTGTCGTCGGTCCTGGGAGCGCCGGGGTGCTGCAGGTCCTCACCGTGCTGCTCTGCCTGCCCGTGGCCGGCACTGCCCGTCCGCCCGCAGACCTGCTGCTGGCGTCCTCGCCGCGAGAGCCAAAGGACGTGGAGATGGAGCCGCCGGTCTGGTTAGTCCGAGTCAGCTGAAACGCGGTGGCTGGTGGAGGGGTCCCAGCCTCGCCGCAGGATGGGGCGGGTGGGCACCACTGGGGCAGCTGGATGCTGGCAGCATCCCGTTCCTGAATTTTGCACTATGTGAAATGTGGCCAGTGTAGGACGTTAGGGGGTGTGGAGGGGGCACGCTGCCCCGCTCCTGCCTGCAAGAAACCTGGGGAGAGTGGGGGTGACCAAAAGCAAAAGGTGGCGCAGGCTGGTGGTGGCTGCGAGGGTCCCGACAGGCTGGGAGCTACGGTGCAGGGAGCTCGGGGGGGGGGGGGTGTGTGTTAAGACAAAACCAGAGCCGGTCCTGAGCGTGGGACTTGAGAATGTTTTTCCTGCTTGAAGGTACCAACCAGAACGGTTGCGTTCTTCAGCATCCCCCGTCGCGTGCCGGAGCCGGGTGGGGGGGGTGCTGTGCAGGGGCTGGGGGGTGCTGTGCAGGGGCTGGCTGTGGCTGCGAGTGGAACGGTGCTCAGAGCCGGTCCTTGTCCTTCTGTGTCCCAAAAACTTCCCGCGTGCCCTGTCACGGTTCCCTTGGCCCTTACCAGCGTGGGGCTCAGCGGAGGGGAGGTGGGGTGGGCAGAGGGGGGCTCAGGGCAAAACCTGGGGCCCAGCTGGTTTGGCGAGGGGATGGAGCCTGAATTCCAGCCTGGCAGGCGGGTCCTTCCCAGGGTCACATCCTTGCTTGTCCCCCTGGGCCGGCATCCCACGGCGGCCGTGCTGTGCTGCAGCTGGTGGGCACACACGTCCCGAAGCGACCTCGGCAGCGCGGGCTTGAAAATTGCACTGAAATTGTTCCGTGCCAGTCCCTCTCCCCCCCCAGCTGACCGGGATTTCTAGTTTGAGCCCTCTGTTTCTCCTGCCAGCCTGCGTTCCCTCTCCTGCACGCCCCAAACCCACCGAGGCTCCCGTTCCCAGTGGTGAGAGCCAGGAGCTCCCACCGCATCCCAGCGCGACGGAGCAGGGACTGGGCAGGGAGCTGCCTGGCCTGTGGCGGGGGAGCTTCCCGACACTTCCCCGCTCTTTGTGTCCAGCAAACGTCATTGAACGCGGCAGGGCATCGGGCTGGATCCCGCCGTGGGCTGGGATTTCGCGTGAGTTGGTGTCTGGGCAGGGCTGGCCGTTAAATAGTATGTGTGTGCCGGGGGGATCCAGTGCTGCCGGTTGGAGACCCCCTGGATCCCGGCGTTCCGAGACCTCTCCAGGGTCCGGAGCGTGGCTCCGTGTACCCCTGTGCGTGCGCCTGCTTCCCCTCAGCCAGCACCCCCGTAGCTCTAAGGATTTCAGAGCCCTCCAAGACTCCTTGCAAAAAGTCCTTTTCAAGTCATTCGGTCAGTTCTTCCCTTCCTTTTTCCTCCTTGATACGTCTGGAAGGGAGTTTTACGGAGATTTGCTTCGTTTCTCACCCGTCCCGCAGCAGGGGAGCACAGGCTGGTAGCGGAGGGCTCGGACCCCCGGCCCCCTGCAGCCGGGTCTGGCACCGGGCGACCCGCAGCCTTTCGGCTGGTCCCACCGGCTGGTCCACGTTTGATGCCTGTTACATCCCTCTGGGACCATATTTTGATGCCCTCTGGCTGCTCCGGGGAGGCAGTGGTGGGTCCTCTGCCCGTCGCTCGTCCCTCGTGGGTGTCCAGTGCGGTGGGTGTCAGGAGGGGTCTCGGGCATCTCCGTGTCCGGCTGCGGATGAGCCAAACGCGGGGAGCGGGTGCTGGCGCTCGGCAGAGCCGCTCCTCGGGCATCCCCGAAGCAATCGGCACCGGGCTGCCCTTGTGGGGACTGAAGCCCACCCTCAGTCACCACAGGCTGGGGAGCAGCAGGGACATTCGCTCGTCCCCTCGGCTGCACCCCAGAGCCCGGAGCGCTGCCGGCGCCTTGGACGCTCCGGTCCCTGGTGCTGGATTTTGGGCTGTTTCAGACCTTTGGAGGGGGCAGAGTGCGACGTTCCCAGGGGAGAGGACCTGAGCTGGTTCCTCTCCCAGCTCCGTCTGCTCTGGGCACCCCGAGCCCCTGCGCTTCAGGGGTGCCCTGGTGCGAGAGACCCCAGGGATGGGGGGCACCGATCCCCCCATCCGCCCTGTGCCGGGCTGGCCGGCTGCGTCCAGAGAGGAGCTCTGTGCCGTGGGAAGAGCCAGGGCGGGATGGCGGAGCCTCTTCGGGCTCATTTGTGGGGTGTTAGATAACGAAGAGCTGCTTGAATTTGCGTTTTCTCTGCACTGTTCACACCTACCTCTGGCAATAGCGGGGCTGGGGCGCGGGGCTGGGGAAATCCTTTCCCACCTCACGGCGCTGGAGCACGGCTGCGGCACACGCAGCGAGGGCAGGAGCCACCGGGCTCTACCCGTACCAGGCAAGCCCCCATCTCCCGGCACGGCAAGGTGGGGGTCGAGGGGGAGAGCGGCCTCAGGTGAGCCCCTCACCCCCCAGCCCCCCCCCCCGCCCCGCTCGGTGCCCGTGCCAGCCCCGCACGCTTAGCATCACCCGCGTGTCCCTGGGTAGCAGCTGCTCCGTCTCCTCCGAAGGTGTTTTTATTTTAACTCCCCGGCTTCGTTCCCCTCTGGTGCACTGAAATGTGGAACCTGCTGAGCAAAAAGCAGCGTGCGGTCGCGCTGATGTTCGTCAGCAGCGTGGCCTTAATTGGCAGCCGTTCTTGCTGAGGGCCTTTAACGTGGATGCCTTTGTCCTTGGGCAGGGAGGGAGAGGCGAGCGTGCCAGCGTCAGGGGACGGTGCCCGAAGCGTCCCCGCCATCGGCACCGTCCCCAGCTGGCAGAGGCAGGGTCCGCGCTCTGTCCTGCGGTACAGATCCCGGCGTCGATCCCGGCGCCGATCCCGGTGGTTCAGGCGTCTCCCTCCCCTCTGTAGGTGCTTCATCCTTCAACCACTGGTTCAAAGCACAAGTGCGTGGCCCGGCGAGGAGGGCTCCGCTCTGGGGGGCACGCGGGGGCTCCCAGCCCCTCGTCCCCCCTGCACACCCACCCTGTGAGACCTGCCGCAAGTAGGGTAGAATTTTGATGTGCAATGTAAAAAAAAAAAAAAAAAAAGAAGTATGAAATCCCCCCGGGGCCGTCGCGGCGGCCTCGAGGTGCCGGGTGCCTTGGTGGGCAAACTGAGCCATGTCCCCCCACGCTTGCTGGGTTCTCGCTCTTCTCCGGAGCAGGCGCCCCAGAGAGCCCCGAAATCAGCCCCCCCCCCCCCCCCCCCCCCCCCCCCAGCCAAGCACTTGTCTCTGGGCAGAGGAAACCGGAGCGAGCAGAATCCCAGCGTGTGGGGCGAGGGGAACGCAGAACCGTTCAGCCCCCGGGCTGCCCTAGGGGCGGTATGTAGGAGAAGGAAATCAGCCCAACAAGCCATCCGTCTCCGCCGCGCAGACGCTACCCCCTCAGCTCCTCACCCCTGCCTGAGCCTAGTGAGCGGTGACTTTTGTCTCAGATATGTTCCATATATGTATTTTCAGAAATCCTGCATCACCTTCGGGGAGGGAGGGAGGGAGGGAGGGGGGGAGGGGGGGTGGGAAAGGAACTACAAAGAAATAAAAAAAAAATAGAAAGGAAAAAAAGAAAAAAAGAAAAAAGCATTCAGACTTGATCTATTTTATACAATGTAAGCTGCGACCAAGTCCTGTTATTCATATTGTGGCTTTGAATCAATTATGTTTATTAAAATGCTATTGCTTCTATGTCCTGTCGTCCTTTCTCCGCTAAAGGCTGGTCCAGGGCGAGCGGGAAGGGGACACTCACTCGGTGTCACCCCGGAGCAGGACATGCGAGTGCCCCACTGCCATCCCACCCTGGGGGGCACTGGGCGCCCTGGGAGGGGACACGGGGCGCAAAAAGGGGACCCCACATCCTCTCCCCCCACGGAGCCTTCCAGGGATGGCGGCTGCTGCTGAGGGTCTCGGGAGGAGGGGAGACAGTCCAGTCCTGGGGGCGTGCTGAGGGTCCTGCCGTCCTTCCAGCTGAGCCGCCGTGCTTCCCTGCTCCGGGTGGCCGTGGGGGCGCGTGGGGCCAAGCCCCGGGGATGCTCAGGGCTGCAGCCAGGCATGGATGTGTCCCTCGGCGAGGGCGATGCCCAGCATGATGCCGCTGCCCAGCAGGAACCCCGTGTTCTGCAGGAGGAAGCAGCCCCAGGTGCCCTCGCCAGGGGTCTCGGCACGCCGCAGCGTCTCAGGGAGCTGGGGCAGAGCAGGGGCTCAGTGGGGCCGGCACGGGGTCCAGCACCCTGGCCGTCCCCCCAGCCTCCCCCTTACCATGTCAGCCAAGGCAACGTAGAGGAAGATGCCGGCGGTGGTGGTGAGGATCCAGGGGGTGAGGTGGGATGCGCTCTGCCCCACGGCCACCCCCACCGCTGCCCCCAGGCAGGAGAGCAGGGCCGAGAGCAGGTTGAGGAGCAGGATGGTGCGGGGAGCCGTGCCCGCCCGGAGCAGCACTGCCAGGTCACCTGCGGCAAGAGGAGGGTGGGTGGTGGGGGGCCACGGGGGTGCCAGGGCTGGGGGGGGACCAGACACCTACCCAGCTCGTGAGGCAGCTCGTGGCAGAGCACGGCCAGCGCGGTGCTGAGGCCGCTGGAGAGGCTGTGGGAGAAGGCGGCACCTGCGGGAAGAGGGTCCTTCGCCCCAGACCTGCATGGACCCTGTGCCCCTGGGCACCGTGCACCCTGGGCACTCCTCCTGTCCCTGTCCCTGTGCCTCAACGCACTGTGCACCCCGTGCACTGCTGTCCCTGTGCCCCGATGCACTGCACGCCCTGTACACCCCTGTGGCTCAGCGCACTGTGGGCCCCTGTCCCTGTGCACCCCTTGTCCCCCTGTCCCTGTGCCCCGATGCACCATGCACACCATGCACCAATTGTCCCCCTGTCCCTGTCCCCCGATGCACTAGCACCCTGGGCACCCCCTGTCCCTGTGCCTCAACGCACCATGCACTTCTGTCCCTGTGCACCCCCTGTCCCTGTGCACCCCTTGCCCCTCTCTCCCTGTGCCCCAATGCACTGGCACCCTGTGCACCCCTGTCCCTGTGCACCCCTTGTGTCCCTGTCCCTGTGCCTCAACGCACTGTGCACCCCGTGCACCGCTGTCCCTGTGCCCCGATGCACCGCACGCCCTGTACACCCCTGTGGCTCAGTGCACTGTGGGCCCCTGTCCCTGTGCACCCCTTGTCCCCCTGTCCCTGTGCACCGATGCACCAGCACCCCCTGCACTCCTGTCCCTGTGCACCTCCTGTCCCTGTGCACCCCTTGTCTTCCTGTCCCTGTGCCCCAATGCATCGACACCCTGCGCACCCCTATCCCTGTGCCCCGATGCACCATGCACCCCATGCACCAATTGTCCCCCTGTCCCTGTCCCCGGATGCACCAGCACCCTGTGCACGCCTGTCCCTGTGCACCCCTTGCCCCTCTCTCCCTGTGCCCCGATGCACCAGCACCCCGTGCACCCCTGTCCCCGTGCACCCCTGTCCCCGTGCACCCCTGTCCCTGTGCACCCCTGTCCCCGTGCACCCCTGTCCCCGTGCACCCCTGTCCCTGTGCACCCCTGTCCCCGTGCGCTCCTTGTCCCCCTGGCTCCGTCTCCCCGTGCCCCTCACCGATGGCCAGCCCATCCGTCAGGTTGTGGACCCCGTCGCCCAGCACCACCATCCAGACAATGTCAGCAGCCCCGGGGCTGAGGGGCAGCGTGGGGCCATGGGAGTGTCCGTGGGAGTGTCCGTGGAGGTGCCCGTGGGGGTGCCCGTGGGGGTGCCCGTGGGGGCTGAGCTCCAGTTCTGGCTCCGGTGCCGTCAGGTGTCGCAGCTCGGCCCCTGCGGTGGGAGAGATGTGGGGTGGGGGCCAGGGCCGGGGGCTACGGGCACTGCAGGGGGCGAGGGGTCCTACCTCCTCGGGATGGTGCCGGGGCCCCCACGACCACACTGGGGGTCTCTCCAGGGGAGCGTCCCTGGGGAAGGCAGAGGCGTTGGGTGCAAAGCCGGAGCCAGTGGCAGCCCCCCGCCCTCCCCAGCGCACGTGGCTCTCACCGTGGCCCCCCGGCTCCGCCGCAGCATCCCCAGGAGCAGCTCCACCAGGAAGAGCAGGTAGATGCCCCCCAGCACCGCCAGCCCCTGCAGCACCGCAGCCCCTGGCTCCGCCGGTGTCTCCTGGTGCCCCCCCTGGGCCTGGACACGGGTGACCGGGTGGCTCAGGAGACCCCGACACCCCGGTCCCCCCCGGGTGCCCCACGCCACCTGCAGCCTGCGGGGTGGGGGTACCTACGTGGGGCCAGAGGTGGAGCAGGGCATCCCCGCAGAGCGTCCCCACGGCCAGCGCCACCAGGAAGGCCAGCAGCGAGCGGAAGAAGCTGCGGCTCAGCAGTGGGACCAGGACGACGGCCAGGGCGGAGGGCACGCTGACAAAGGTGACGGCCAGGAGCCCCCAGCCCAGCGCTGCGGGGCGGGTGAGACCGGCATGGCTGGAGCAGGAGGGTGCAGGACCCCCAGGGATGGGGATGCAGGATGGGGGTCCTTGGGGATGCAGGGATGGGGACTCCAGGAGTGGGAATGTGGGGGGATGGGAACTTGGGGCTGGGGCACGGATGCAGGAATGGTCGATGCAGGGATGGGGTGACAGGGACTGGGGATGTGGGGAGTCACCTCTGGAGGGATCCAGGGTGGCGGTGAAGGGCTGGGGGAGCTGGTGGTGGAGGAGCCGGGGATGGGGACGCAGGGACAAGATCCACAGGGTGCAGGGACAGGGGACACGGCGACCAGACAGGGGGTACCTGGGGATGGGGGTGCAGGGACAAGGTCCACAGGGTGCAGGGACAGGGGACATGGGGACCAGACAGGGGGTACCTGGGGACAGGGATGCAGCGATGCGAGACCCAGGGTGATGACAGCCCTGGGAATGGGGCTGCAGGGACTGGGGACCCAACGGGGCTGGGGGCCAGCGAGGGGCCCGGGTTGGGGTTACCTGGCCACAGGGCCCCCCCCGGGGGAGGCAGCGTCACCTCATCGCTGTGCTGGATGCAGACGCGGCTGTCGATCTGGTAGAGCAGGGCCGGGCAGAGGAGGGTGAACTGCTCCGGCGTCAGCTGCGGCACCGCGTCCAGCCCAAAATTCACCAGCAGCTGGGTGACATTGAGGCACTGGGGGGGGGGGGTAGTGGTGGGTGGCGCTGGGGGGGGTGTGCCCAGCTCCTGGGTCCCGCTGTGGCCCCCCAGGGGCTCCCAGCATGTGGCAGCGGGTGCCCCCCAGCCCCACTCACGTCGTCGTGCGGGTGGTCCACGCTGGAGTGCTCCAAGCCCAGCACCCTCCCCAGCAGGCTCAGGCCAGGCTGGTCCCGCCGGGGGGGTGGTGGGGGGGCCCCGTGGCTCCCAGGGGTGACCCCAGCACTGGGGGGCTCAACGGGCACCGGCTTCATCCAGCTTTTTGTCTGGGATGGCCGCGGGCTGGGTGGGGGGCCATGAGCACGAATGAGCCACCCCATGTCACGCCAAGCTTTGGGGGCAGCCCCCCGGCAGCGGGCAAGGCAGGGGGGGGTGCGGGGGGTGCGTTTCCAGGTACCTGGAGGGGCGGTTGGGTGGCGGGGTGCTGGGTGCCGGGTCCCCGCCATGCTCCCAGAGGGGGTGCCGGTGCCGGTGCTTCTCCTCCTGCACCTCCAGCAGGTCGAGGTGGCTGACGTGGCCATGGCCGAGCTCCTCGTGCTGGATCTGCACCACCTGCACGCGGCCCAGCCCCAGGCTGCCCAGCAGCCGCGCCAGCCCCTCGAAGGGCAGCGTCCCGTTGGCCCCGTACTGCCCGAAGAGCTGCTGCAGGTAGTAGCCGTGCTCCTGCGCCGCGTCCTGCCCCGGCCCCCCCCCGGCCCCCAGAGCCAGCAGCCCCAGGGCGCCCAGGAGGAGCCCAGGGGGGCCCATGGGGCCGGATCCTGCAGGCAGCGGCGGGGGTCCCCGGCAGAGCTGGGGGAGAAAAGGGCGCTGGTGCGAAGGCGGTGGGAGCTGCGGTGTCCCCAAGCCCCCTCGCCGGCCCGTGGGGTGTAGATGTGGGGGTGTCCCCCCGCCCTGGGGACAGCTGGAAAGCAACAGGTGGCACCAGGGACATGGCGGGGGACATGTGGCCCTGCACCGGGGCGCAGGGACACCCACGGGGGAGCGGGGCTGGGGGGCTGGGCAAGGCCACCGGCTGTCCTTGTGCCCCCCATCAAGGGACAGGGGCTGGGGGGGCAGGCAAGGCCACCATCGTGCCCCCCATCACGGGACAGGGGCTGGGGGGGCAGGCAAGGCCACCATCGTGCCCCCCATCACGGGACAGGGGCTGGGGGGGCAGGCAAGGCCACCATCGTGCCCCCCATCAAGGGACAGGGGCTGGGGGGACTGGGTAAGGCCACCAGCTGTCCCTGTGCCCCCATCAAGGGACAGGGGCTGGGGGGACTGGGCAAGGCCACCAGCTGTCCCTGTGCCCCCCATCACGGGACAGGGGCTGGGGGGACTGGTCAAGGCCACCATCGTGCCCCCCATCAAGGGACAGGGGCTGGGGGGACTGGGCAAGGCCACCAGCTGTCCCTGTGCCCCCCATCAAGGGACAAGGGCTGGGGGGGCAGGCAAGGCCACCATCGTGCCCCCCATCACAGGACAGGGGCTGGGGGGACTGGGTAAGGCCACCAGCTGTCCCTGTGCCCCCCATCACGGGACAGGGGCTGGGGGGACTGGGCAAGGCCACCAGCTGTCCCTGTGCCCCCCATCACGGGACAGGGGCTGGGGGGACTGGGCAAGGCCACCAGCTGTCCCTGTGTCCCCCATCAAGGGACACCCACCCTGGAGTGGGGCTGGGGGCCGGGCAAGGCCACCGGCTGTCCTCATGCTCCCCATCGACTGGGCTGCCAGGGTGGGCGATGGGGGGGGGGGGGGGCGTGGGGACAAGGCTGGGGGACACACGCGGTGACACTTGTCCTTGAGGGGAAGGTTTTGCAACTGGGGCAGCTTTTGTGTTGGAGTTAATGTTTCACCGGGCAGGGAGATAACGCTGGTGGCACCCCCCCAGCAGGGCGCGCGCTCCCCCAGCCCCCCACCCGCGCCCCCCAGGCACCCACCCACAGCCCCACCGTGGCCGCATCCCCCACCCCACCCCACCCCCTCCAGCTCCCACCCCACCGTGGGGGCTGTGGGAACAGCAAAGCGCGGGCGGGATGGCCGTGGGGTCCGTCCGCCCCACTCCACGTGGGACCCGGACCCACCGATGCCGTGGGGCCGGGAAAATCCCGTGACTCCGGGAGCTGGCGCCCCACCGCCATCCCCACCGCGGCGCGAGGCGCCAGGGGTGCCCCCACCCTCCCCAGAGCTGACCCCCCCCCCACCTTGGTGGGTCTCACGGCATCATCCCATCTGCGGGGCCACGTCCCGCTGGGTACCACGCCGGCATCGCCTGCGCCCCCCAGCACCCCCCCCACTGCGCCCCCCACCCAGGGTCTCACCTGGGGCCGCGCTGTGCCGATGGCGGGGGCGGGGGGGCCACGCCACTGCCCGTCCCCCGTCCCCGTGCCACGGCCGCACCGTCTGCTGCACCCGAACTGGGGGGGGGGGGGGGGGGGGCAAGGGTCACCAGGCGCTGCTCCCAGCCACCCCCCGTGGCGGGAGGGGCCACGGGGAGGGCCTTAAAGGGCGAGGGGGGCCCGGACCCCCCGCCCCGGGGCTGGGGGTGGCGAGCAGGCGAGGCCAGGCAGGTCAGCCTTCATTAATCAACATTTATTAACACCCGCCCCAACAGGTCCCAGGCGCCTGCCTTGGCACACACGAGGGCAGGCGGTGGCTGGGTGCGGGGGGGCACAGCCCGGGGGGGGGGGGCTGTGGACCCCCAGACCCAGGGGTGGCCGGGCTGCAGTCACGCGGCTCAGCCCCGTCCTGCCCGGGACCCCCGAGCCCAGCCGGCCCAGGACTGGGGGACCCAGGCCACCCTCGCCCCCCCTGGAGGCACGTGAGTGGGGCCAGGGGGGCCCAGCCAGCCCCCTCCTCACCCTGGGGGCTGCTCAGGGCCGGGGACCCCCCCTCAAACTGTACCGGGGAGTGGAGGGAGAGGGGCCGTGGGGGGGTCCCAGCCCGTTATCTTTTGCTGCTCCTCCGCGTCTCCTTGCCATTGCTGACGGGGCCGGCGGCAGGGCCGGGGTGGCCGGGCTGGCTGCGGGTGATGCGGCCGCTGGGGGGGTGCGCGGGAGCGCTGGGGGGGTGCGCAGGGACCCCCGGGCTCAGCCCGTTCCCGTTCTGGCTGTCGGGGGCTGGAAGCGGAGCAGAACACCAGGAGGAAGGTGATGTTGGAGGCACCCTCGAGCTGGGGGGTGACACCCGGGGGTCCCTCCTATGTCCCCAAGGTGGGGAGGGGGCTGTGTGACCTACCTGGGGGTGCTGCGGGGGGGCCCTGGCTGGTTTGTGAAGCAGCCGGACTCACGCTCTCGTTCTGGGCCTGCAGAGGAGATGGTGACACCCCAGGTGACACCCCATGTGCCGGAGCGGTCGCGCTCGGGGGGCCAGGGGGTCTTGGTGGTGCCAGCTTGGCCCCCCCACCCCCCACCCCCAACTCACCCCTTTGCTCTGCGACTGCTGCGCCACGTACTCGGGGTTGGGCTCGCTGAAGTTGGGCACCTCGGAGTAGACCATGCAGAACCTGCCAGCAAAGGGGGGCGATGGGGTCCCCCTGCTGCCCCCCAGCCCCCCCCCCCCCAACTCCAGCGAGACCCCCGGCCCCCTCCTTACTCGCCAATCTTCTGCAGGTCACCTCCGCGCCCCGTGTAGAGGGTCAGGCAGCCCTTGAAGACAGACGCATACCTGGGGGGGGAAGGGTCGGGGGCGTCAGGCTGGGGGTGTCAGGCCGGGGTGAGCGTTTGGGGGGTGGGTGGGGACCCCGGGGGTGCCCCCTCCCCGTCCTACCCCTTGGTGAGGCGGATGATGTCGCCGGGCTGGATGAGGTTCCCCACATCGTCCCACACCGAGATGTTGATGCTGCCCGTCTTGTCGGCCACCTTGCAGGTCCGCACCTCGTGCCCGTCCTTCGTCTTCGTCACCCGGCCTGGGGGTGGCAGGGGGTCAGGGGGGCGGGGGGGGGGGCGCGTGGCCCCGGCCCGCCCCCCCCCCCCACCATCACACCCACCCGTCTCCAGCACGATGAAGATGAGGTTGAGGTTCTTCAGCCCCGGTTTCACGTCCTTCACCAGCGTCTCGGTGCTCATGGTGCCGGCGGGGGCCCTGCAGACGCAGCCGTCACCCCCAGCCCCACAAGGGGACACCGCGGGGTGGGGGGGGACTCACCCCCTGGCGCCCCCGGGACGGGCCCCCGGGGATGGGGCTCAGCCAGCGGCAGGGGCAGCACCGCTGGGACCACCGGGCTCTGGGGCTACCGGGGAGGGGGCTACCAGGGAGGGGGCTACTGGGCCCAGGCCCGGGCGTCCTCGGGGCCCTGCCCTCCCGCCCCGCCGCCAGGGGGCGCTCACCGGCCCTGCCCGTGCTGCCCCCCCCGCCCCGCTGCGCGCGCTGACCTGCCGGAGCGCCGCTGCCGCGGGCACTCCCGGAAGTTGCCGGCCGCCACCTCAGGCGGCCAATCAGCGCGCCGGGGTCGGAGGACGTGCCTCTTCTCTGACCAATAGCAGTGCAATAACAGAAGAAGGCGGGTCCCAGGGGGCGGTAAGGAGGAACCCCCGCCCATGCCCCGCCCCTCGCGGGTCATGGAGCCCGCCCCGACCAGCGAGTTCTGGCTCCTCGGCGCCTCTCGACGGCCAGAGCGCCGCTTCCGGCCCGCGGCGGGGCGGGAGCTTCCGGCGGGGCGGGGGTTGCGTAGCAGCGCGGCGGGGCCGGGCGGGGGGAGGCGGTGGAGGCCGCGGCCGCCCCTCAGCCCCGCGGCGTCCCGGAGCCGGCCCGGGCCCGGGCGGCAGGCGGTACGTGGGGTCGGGGGGCTGTGGGGCGAGGGGGGGCCAGGGCGGGAGCCGGCTGGAGAGCGGCCCGGGGAAGGAGCCGGGCCCGGCGCGGGGGGAGGCCCTTGGGGCTGGGGGCGGCCTTAGGGGCACTAGGGGGCGGGGGGACATGCGGCCCCGGGAGCCATGCGGGGGGGCGGCTGCCGTGGGGAGCACCCGGGGGGGGGCGGCGTCTCGGTGAAGGGCCGTGAGGGTCCCTGTGGCACCCGGGGCCGGGCTGGTAGGAGCCCGGTGCTCCGGGGCTTGTGTAGGGTGGAGGTCGGTTCCGGCGGGGGGAGGGCTGCTGGGGGTGGGTACCGCTTTGGGAGTGGGCGTGAAAGCCCCCAGGCCGTGGGGGTAAGTGGGGAGGGGGGAAGAGCCCCGAGGGGGGGGCACGGCCCTGGCCCTGCGGGGTCTTTGTGCGCTGTGGGAGCCCGTCCCTGACACCCTCGGCTGCGTCCTGAGGAGAATCTCTTGGCTTTGGCCTCCGGCAGCATGTCGTGTCCCCCCTCCCTCCTCCCATCCTGTCGTCGTTGTGTCCCCCCCCCCCCATCCTGTCCCCCCATTGCGCATGTCCCCGGCTGCCAGGACCCGAGTGGGCTCGGACACACTTGTGGGGCTTGGCCAAAGGCGGCCAAAAAGGTGGAGTGAAACCCAAAAACCGCTGTGGCCTGCGAAGGTGCTGGTCCCGCCTGAGCACCCAGCGCCGTGAAGACACCCGGGCTTCGCCGGCTGTTCCTCGCCTAGTAGCTTTTGAAGGGAAGACTTTAATTGTGCTGAAAGTTGCTCCGATGACAAATTACTTGCAGCCTCTGGGTGCTGCTTGGCGTGGTGAGGTTGGGGCTGGGGGTGCTGCCGGGTGAGGGGTGGGGAATCCCCTGCGCAGCCCTGGAAGGGGAGCGCCTGTCGCTTCTGACACAGGAATGTGGGGAACGCAGGCGGCTTCCCTCAGCTTCCCTCTTCTCGGAGGCCTGACCTGCGGAGCACATCACAAGCCTGTCTGCCTGTTTTGAGGAGGGTAGGAAGTAGAGGGAAGTCGGTAATTAAATGGGATAAGGCTTTATTTGCGACGAGGTTTTGCAGAGCAGGCTATGTCCTGCTGCTTGTCTCGACTGTCAGCACCTGACCTCAGTGGCATCTTGTCTTACAGGAAGGGCCTCAGCCTTTTTTCGTACAGTTTTAGGTGATAAATGAAAAAATGTACAAAAATACAACAGCATCAGGTAAACTTCTTTGTTGCAATAACGACAAAGCGGCTTTTTGGGGGCTTGGCGTCCTCATGCCTGGTTCTGTGCGGTGGTAACATCCAGGGGTGTTTCTGAGCTGCTTTTATCCTTGTTGCCGAGACCAGCAGATGAAACCAAAACGTCTTTTCAGATCCAGGCTTCCCTGCTGTCAATTTTTGCAATGCTAGAGCGAGCAGAGGAGTTGCAAGAAAAACTTGGATTTGTGTCAGAAGATCTTAAGGTGGCATTTGGGGAAACTATTTTTAGCAGGATTGCGTAACTTAAAAGCTGAGATTTTACCTACTGGGCAAATATTTCTTTCCTTGCGCACGAGGCACTCCAGCATTGCAGCAATCCTGCTGGGAACTCCTCTTGTCCGAGCTTTTCCCCTGGCTGTGGGAGGTGGGGGTGTAAGGCAAGCGGAGTTCTGGCCGAGGGCTGGAATTCCCGAAGCAAAGTGCCACGGGGAGGCAACTGATGTTTAAATCGCTGGCTTGGTCGTGTTCAGCCTGACGAGGAGGCTGGGAAGCGTGAGGGCTCTCCAAGACTGGAGGGGCTCCGGAGGGACCCTTATTCTTTCTGTTTAAATTAAAAAAATTACTCTGCCTCACCTTTATTTATTTTTTTTTTTTTTCACATGGTTGGAAGACAAAGAAAGGAGCAGTATGAGGTGCGGTGGTGGTTCTCTGGTCTCGTGACCAACTGTGGACCCTTGTCCGCAGGGGAACGTGTGTCTGCGTCGGAGGCTTGTGTTGCAGGGGGTTCTGCACAGTTTATTCTGCTTTTTAGGAGAGTTGCAAAGGCTCCTCGGGAAACACAGGTTTCCCTTCTGTGTGGTGGAAGGCCTGGGTTCATGTGTGGAGGAAGAGAAGGTGCCTTCATCTGGGTCTGGAGAGGGGGTGAAGGGCAGGGCACAGCCTCCCACCTCCGTTTTTACCATGCTCATCTTTCCTTCCTTTTTTTTTTTTTTTTTTTTCCCCCTCATGACCAGATCTGTCCTGTCTGACCTTATGACTCCTGCATGGCAGTGGCTCTTGGCCCTTGAAGAACGACATTTTAAACTGTAGAAGAGGAAGGGGAAAAGATGGGCCATTGGGAGCGTCTCCCTGAAAAGAGTAAACCCAGCCCAGCCCTGCCTCTTTGCTACTTAGGGAGGAATTCTGCCACAGAAGGTAAATCAAGCACCTCTCAAAATTTTATCCATCTGTGCACAGGGGATGCGTTTAAATCCTTCCTCCACGCACGTGGAGCCTCCGACACGTGAATGGTTAGAGTTACATCAGCAGTTTTCTGGGGTGTTGCTTTATATACACTCGCAGGGCTTTCGGTTGGCTGCTGCCAATAACTTTGAAGTCGTTTATCTGAAATCTTTGGTTTTGCTCTGTTAACAAGGAAGGGCTCTGTCTGTCTTGACGGCCCCGCTGTTGCAGCTGACAGCGCAATGTGTACGGCTGTTCTCCCAGCTGGTCACTGCCTGATCTCTCCCCCAGCAGATTTGCCTAGATCACCGTTTAGAGATCGCAGCCTGTGGAGGTTCATAGTGCAGGACGCAGCTCTTGCTCTAAAGCCGTTAAAGGATCTTTGTTGTACACGAATGTCTACAGGGAAGTAGCAAGATCTTCCTTAAATTTCAGAGGTTTGACATAAGTCCTGCCAAACTGGCTTAGAAACTGCCCCTGCCTGATTTCTCTATCTCTTTATTTCACTCGGTGCTCTGGAAGAAGGGCAGAGACTGGAATTCCCAGAGCACTCTTGAAAGAGCGAGGTTCCCCGTGACTTGCAGGGAAAGTGCTTTGTTAACGAAACCCACTGATGAGCCTGGAGTTCAGGAAAGGCATCCCAAAAGGCAGCAGAGACAGCTGGAGGCGATGCAAAGTGAGCTTCAAACGGAGCTAAAGGTACAAGCACGCCCGAGTTTCGCTGCTCAGCGGTCTCTGCCTGTGTTTTCTCGCGGATCAGTCGCCTTGGTGACTGGCCAGCTGCTTGTGTGGGCTCCTCGCCGCAGAAAACAGGAAACACTCCTGACTGAATGGGATCCGTGCTGTTCTGCTGCGAGGATGGGATTATTCACTGAGTCTAAAGAGATCCCTCGCATCCAAATGCTTTAGACCGAAGGCAAAAAGCTCTTTGGTCTTCTTGCCTTATGATTTCCACGTGGCAGCCAGCCTGGGCTTGCTCGGTACGGCGGTAGCGCAATCCAAGGTGGGTCTGACCGGGAGCGTGGATGCTTGGCCGACCCGCGTGGGCCAGGCTGCTGAGCTGTGTCAGCGAGGGGCTGTGGGGAGCTGGGACCTCTTGGGATGCTGCTGGTGGGGGCAGAGGCTCCTGGGTGTCCTCCTGCCTGCCAGGTCTGCCTTCCTGCGGCAGGGACCAGGGCACCACGGTGGCCCCTGCTTAAATCAGCTGCCCAGCGTGATTTCCTTTCGCTTCCACTGCTGGGGGCGCGGGTAGGGTTGGGAGGGGACAGGCTACGGCCGGAGCGGCGATGCAGGATGCTTTATCTGAGTGTGCGTATTCAGGTGTTTTGCTGGCTGCGACTCGCATCTGCTGTTTCTGGGAGGGGGGGGGGAAACCACCAACCATAAAATAGTTAAATTTCGGATTTAGGCTTTTCATTTTCTTGGTGCCTTGACACCTTAAGAAACAAGACCGGAAAATAAAATGCTTGGCAGAGCCAGGTAAAGCTGCGCCGTGTGATTCCAGTACGGCCCCAGCTGTTCACAAGCGGGTTGTTCCACTTATCTAAAAAGGGAAGCCCACCTTGCAGACCCTCGTCGTCCTTCTCTGCCTTATCTGTAGCCGTGAACACTCCAGAAAAACCACGTCTCGTGGGCCTGGCGTGTGGACGAGGCCCCATCCCGGTCAGAGCCTGCCGGTGTCCCTGCAGCTCCCCAGCCCGGGTTCCTGCCTCTGGGCTGTTGGTGGCTTCCTCCGGTTTTGCTGCATCTGCCTGTAGACACACTGTGGGCTGCGGCAGCGTGCTGCACCGCATTCCTCCGTGATTTCTGGGGTTTGTGGGATGTGTCAGACCTCAGGCAACAGATGGGGAGGGCAGCCAGTGCCTCAGCAGCTGGCGGCTTGAGTAGTTTTTAATGGGAACTGGGACCCCGAGTCACAGGAGCTTGGTTCCTGCCCAGGTCCCTGGTAGGCAGGAGCTGTTGCAGCCGGAGCGCGAGCAAAATAAAAGAGACTTTGCAGCGTCCAAATGCAGCAAGTGGGGAAAAATATTCTAAGCTCGTAGCACAACAAACCCAGGAATGTGTGGCTCTGCCTGGATCTGGAACGTTTCCCTTCTGATAAACTTGGGGTGCGGTTACCTGAGGCTTGGCAGGCTGCGGTTCTGTGCGTACCCCGCTCCCGCGTGTGACAGTGGCAGCCCTCGTGCTGGAGGGGGAGGTCGTGGGGAGGGTCTCGCCCCGGTGCTGCAGCTGGGGGACAGCAGCCTCCACAAGGCAGGCGGGTGCTCAGCCAGGGCAGGAGACAAAAGCATGGGTGTAGCCATGCAAAGGAGTGCGTCCCCCCTCCTGTCCAGGTATTTTTTGAGAAATACAATGCTGTTTTGTGGAAATCGGCCACAAGGTTTCATTCCCCAACACGGAAGTGGCGCTGACCTTTGAGTCTTCTCCCAGTTATCCCAGCGTTGTTGCATATCTGGGGGGTTTGGTGTGTTATTTCCACCCCTTTGGCAGTCTTGACTGTGGCATCAAAGCCCCTTCACGGCGCCGGAGCTGGAATTCCTGACCTTTGGAAGGCCGTGATCGGAAGAAAGTACAGAAGGGAGGTGACAGGAATTGGGTGGGCAGCTCAGTAGCTCCAGGTCAGGCCACCCTGTCAGAACGTCTTAATAAAGAGCAGACCTCCATGTTCCCAAAACAATGTGTGATTTTTATTTTTATTTTTAATTTTTTTTTTTTTTCCCCCCCCCAGAAGCTGTTGCCGTGGCTTAGCAACCTGCGGCAACAAACTGCGTTCCCCAAGCTGCTCTGTTGCGCTGCAGAGGCTCGCAGTCCGCTGCCGTTCTGGATCCTCCTCTTCGTAGGGCTGTAGGACTTGCCACAGCGCCAAGGACGTGGCAACCGGGGAGATCTTGTCACGTTCCTTGCGGGCTGAAGGTAAGGGTGCAGGAGCAGGGGTTTCATCTGCTCTGTGGATGTTGCTCCCGCTCATCCTGCAGTTCTGGAAGAGAGCTGCTCTTGCAGTTTTCCAGCTGTGGAATTGGGGATGGGATGGGTAAAAGCTGCCTTGTGCCAAGCGAGTGGGCTCTGCTGCAGGCAGGAGGGCTGGGGCACCGCAGAGCTTTGCCTGGGCTGCTTGGCTGTTTTTTCAGATGAGCCTTGCCCGGTCCGAGGAGATAATGCCCTCGCCCCGCGGCTGCACCCGGGGTTGTCCACCTCCCTGTTAGATCATCCTTCGCTTCTGTAGGCGCAGAGGTGACACTGGCGGCACAGCACGGATGTCACCTTGGTGTGCCAAGAGCCGCTCCGCTTTCAGCAGCCGCCTCAAGGAACTTCCCAAAGATTAGGGTTTGGGTTTTTTTTCTGGGTTTTTTTTTTTTTTTTTGCGCTTTCCTTTCTTGTGGTGGCTGATTTCCAGTTCTGCCCCCAGCCTCTTCCACTTAAATCCTTTCAATGCATTAAAAATATGGAAACGGGATGAGGTTGTTGGGTCACAGTGGGGAGAGACCACAGACCGGCTGGGTTTTTTTGGTACTGGTGGCGTCGTTTCACATCGTGGGATTTTCAGGTCCTGCCAGCGTTGGGCACGATGCCTTGGGTGTTCCCGGGACTATCAGTCGGGCTTTAGTGATCCAGAAGAGATTCCCAGCGTAAGGAATGGCTTTGCTGGGTGGCAGAGCCCTCTAACCCGATTCTGCAGGGGTTAAGCAATAGGCGCTCCTCAACAGGTTGTTTGTCCTTCCGCCAGCTACCGAAACGAGATCTTTAACATGGGTAGGGCCTCAAGATTGATGTGTTTTCCTCCTATTATACAGCCGAGAATGATTGTTTAACCCCGCTTTCCTTGTGATCTTGTTTGCCTGCATGTACTTGGGCAAAAGCTTCCTTGACTTGTGACTTCTGGAAAAAGGAATTATTTTTTTTTTTTTAATTTTTCCCATTGGGAAGTTTTGTTCCCTGGCTAATTTCAAACAGAAGATCAACACTGGAGGAGAAATCTTTATGGGAAGAGCTGCTGAGATTTTTACTCTCAATGCTTTTGGCTTTTAATTAGCAAATAATGAGTAATATTTTTCTGTGTTTTGCCTGTGGCCTCTTGAGTCAAAATACCCTGCACTAAAACTTTGGGGATTACAGTCAGCCGTTCCTGAAGTCTCTGCTAGGTGGTTAAAACACTTGGAAGAAACACCTCCACCCAAGGAAAGTTTTAGGCCTGGGGGAATATCGATTATTTCAGGTGTGGGAGGGACTGCAGCGAGTGTGCCGAATCTGTCGGGTTTTCTTCCTGCTGAAGGAAACCCGGTTTGGAGAAGGAATGAATTAACTCCTGTCACCATTGTTCCGAAACAAGTACATGAGCTCACCAATTATGTTGAAGCGGGTGGTAACCCTTTAAAGGATTAGTCAGCAAGAATCAGGAGAGTAGTTAGCGTTGGTTAAATCAATCAGACCCAGCTCCTTGCTGTCGTCGTTCGGTCCGAGGCTGGAGAGCGGCGGTGCCGGTCTGCGTGCAGACCTTGAGCGTGTCGTGCTGCCGTATCGCGGAGCGCAGGGGCTTGCTGGGCTCTTCCCCGGAGCTGGAGTTGCTGTTAGGATTGCTTTGCTGGCTTTTCCTGTGAGTGGAGCGTAAATTACTTTAAATTGCTGTCTGCTTCCCCGGGTATGTGCAACAGCAATTAGAGGCCCTGTGCGTTAACGCTGGAGAGGAGCGAACGAGTCACGTTTCAGCTGAGGCTGGCGGAGTGATCAATTTTCTTTTTTTGGTGGGGAGGGAGTGCTGCTGCTTCATGGTGTCATTAGCGGGGTGGTTAATTATGCATATGCCGAGCAGGTGGTGGTTACTGGTGGTGTGCATGCAGGCAGAACTGGTTTGTTGTATCTCCGGCTCTTCACCGGTTACTCTCGGTGGAGAAACTGAAGTCGGGCAGGTGAAGCAACCGGCCTGGCTTGCAGACCAGCGCTCTCCTCTGCGCCAGCGGTTTTTTAAGATTGTGGGCTGTAGATGTCTCAAACGCACGCAGGAATTCCTGGGAAAACCAGTAAACCATGTGGGCTCATGCCACACATGCAGGCAAGCCAGGTGCCAGCGCAGTGGGAAGAAGCAAAGGAACAGGCAGAGCCATGCCACGAATCTGACCCTGCGGCTGCTGCGTCACCCCTCTGGACCTCGCCGGTAGCGCTGAGCGTGGGGACGGTGGGGCTGGGGGTCACCCACGTGGGGTGGACTCTGGACCTCACTTGATTTTGCTCCTGGCTTTTGCAATCGGATCCACTCTGTCGAGCAGCGCGTAACACGGGTGAGCACGGGCTGTGATTTCGTACCAGCAAAGTCAGGGTCGTGATCAGAAAGGCCAGGAAGGTCTGACGCGCATCAAGGCTGTAAACGCGGTCGCTCGGAACGGGCTGGCCAGGTCTGTGGGGCTCGATGGAGCTGGCGAAGCCCTGTGGGGTGAGGGGAGCGTGGTGTGGAAGGTGGGTGGCTCCCCGCCTGTGTCTCCCGAAGCTCAGCGCTTGTTCTCCTCGCTGCCCGCGTGTTCCCGTAACGCAGAGCCGTGGTGCTCCCATCCGTGCCCCTTGCCGGGTGTGCAGCCCCGGACGGAGGAGCCGTGGGGGGATGTGGCACTGCTGGTGTTGCCAGAGAAGCTATGGGGTGGATGTTGTGCCAACTCTCCCTCGCCGTTAAATCCTAACGGGGCCCGTGTCTGAGCAGGGAGCTGGTAGTGCCAGATTAGGGCAAAGTTTGGATTTGTGCTCGGCCTCTGTGCCAGCGAGTGCCCGCTTCGGTTCCCTGCCAGCGCCGGCAGCGCAGGGGAGCTGCTCCGGCCAGGAATGCACAACAGGCACTGGGCTTGTTTCTGTCCTGCTGTGTTTAGAAACTGGGTCGCTGGACATCTAGGTCAGGCAGAGGGGCTTCTAGCCAGCTTTAGATTATGCTGCGTGTTTGGATTCAATATTGTTCTTGTTAATCTTCCTGCTCTTCCTTTCTGGGGTGACGCTGGGGCTGTTCACGCTGGCCGATGGGTCCCCAGTGCCCCACAGCTGCTGGGTGGCTCTAGCCCTGGAGCAGGGTGGCCTGTGCTGGGCGCTCACCTCGAGGACGTGGCTTGCAGCAACCCAGCAAGTTTGCCGCATGTGCTCTAAAGTGCCCAGACGTCAGATGCCAGGGGCCGTAGCGAGCGGTGCTGGCAGGAGGGCAGGCAAGTAACCACCCGGGCTTGGCCAGCGGCCGCCGGCCAGCTGGGCTGCACGAACTGGGTCACTCGCAGGAGAGCGACAGACCGTGGCATCTTCTGCGCGCTGTGGCTGGGCTGGTGAATCCTCTCCGTCCTACGGGAACAGGCTGCTGTCACCAGAGCCAGCCCTGGCTGCTGACCTGAGGGGTTTCCTGTGAAACTTGCACCGTGTCAGGTCAGTCGGGAGCCGCTTTAAAGCCGCGAGGTGCGGACGTGGGGCCAGCTTCAACACTGGTGACTCTTCCATCTTCCGTCTGCTTGTCGGACCGGTGATCCGGCTGAGCACAGCCCTTTCGCCTGCGTCCTGGCGCCAGCCTGATCCCAGCGGAGCAGCCTCCTCACCTGGCTGGGGTGCTGGAGCCCAGCAGGTGCTTTCTGCCAAGCGCTTGAGCCAAACGCCAGCCCCCCAGCAGATGGGGGGGGGCTCCCTCCTGGGTGCCCACAGGGTGACAGGCTGTCTCGGGTCTTCTGCTGTCCCACCGGCGGTGCGGGACAAGCCTCTTTTCTTGGTGTGATCTGAACTCCTGGCAGTGGAGACCAGCTTACCTGGATGCAGGTCCTGAGCGCTGGTAGCCAGTCACTGCAAAATTCTGACTTTTTTTTTTTCTTTTTTTTTTCTTTTTTTCTTTCTTTTTTTTTTCTTTTTTTTTCTTTTTTTCTTTCTTTTTTTTTTCTTTTTTTTTCTTTTTTTTTCTTTTTTTTTTTTTTTTTTTTTCAGTTTTTGGGTGACTTTCCCACCCCGTTGGAAACTTTCCAATGTCAGCGAGGCTGCTTCAGAAACCGTGCAGCGCCCCGGAGATGTTCCGTATTTACTCACAGCAGGGAAACAGAGACAACAAAGCGTGGTGCCCCAGAACACACACAGTGCAAACCAGTGAGAAGATCGCTGGTGTCCTGGCTCCCATGCTGGGCTTTAACTGCTACAGAACAGCCCCTCTTGCATCCATATGTTGTTTTCTCTCCCTTCCCTCCCCTCCCCCTCGTTTTCTGGTTTTAATTCTATTTCTTTTGGCTCACAAAGCTGATGAAATTAGGAAAGATTATTAAAACCACCATTGCTCACAGAACAGGTTTCTTCCGAGCTATCCCAGCTGCAAAGCGGCTCAGTATCTGTTGGCAACACTTATATTGGAATTAATGAGAAAATGGTGTCTTTTTTTTTTTTTTTTTTTTTTTTCCTGAGAACCAAGCAAAGCCTGGTGCCGGAGACTTCCAGCACAGGCTAATTAAGTTTGATTTGTTTTGTTTGTTTGTTTTTAATTTTTTAAGGGATTCTGTCTGGTCTTCTGTATTTTCACAGAAGGGATGGGCTTCCCTAGTGAACTGGCACCAGATACTGGCGCAGGAGAGGGGCTGGCTGCGTGGATCTGCTGCTAGAAGGAGCACAGGCAGCAGAGCTGGCAGATGCTGCCAGGGGCTGGTGTCCCCAGGGAGGAGCTGGACACCTTGTGTTTGAAGACGAGACCCTGGGGTGGTTGCTGCTCATCATCCAGTCCTTGGCTCTACTGACCATTGTGCTCTGATTTTTTTCCAGGCGTATTTTTTGCCATGTGTTTAGTAGGTAGGTGCTGGCTCCGCTCCGACGATCGCATTGTTCTCGCTGTTGTTTTTTTTGTTTTTGTTGTTGTTGTTGTTTGCCTTGGACCAGGTTGCTTTATCTGGGTGAGCTCTAGCTGCGAGTGCAGAGTCGTCCCTGTCGCCCGTTCGCTTGGCGCAGCGGTGTGGGTTGAGGTGGGTCGGTGTCTCTTTCAAACCTTCGCCTCCTCAGGCTCTGGGGGCCTGGGGGGGGGAGGTTTGTAGCCAGCACATCGTTCGTGTGGGTGAAACTCATTTCCCTTCCGTGCTGGTGTCTGCCTCTGCGCTGATCCTTGCTCGCATTGCTGACACTCTACTCATCAGCTCCTGGGAGCTGAGTCAGTGTCTCCCGACAGCCTGGCACGTGGAGCAGGTGGAGGTGTCTGCTCCTGCCCCGGGACCCACAGCCAGCTCTGCACTGGTGAGAACTGGTGAGATCTCATGGAAGATGCTGCTTTCCCAGCAAATCTCTCTAGGGCCAGGCCCTTTCCAGGTTGCTCTGGATCCTTGCCCAGGTGTGCTTGTAGCCCCAAACAGCTGTTGACCGAGGAGAGCTGGCTGCGTGGGTGAGGAGGAGCGTGGAAGTACAACCCTGCGAGCTCCAGATGAATCAGCCTCCCTGTGCCGGTGGAGCGGGGAGCTCCTCTGGAGCCAGTAGATGCTGGCTTGCTCCACAGACTGTGCCTGGAGCAGTCAACCAGGCAGAAAGCTTGGCTCAGACGGAGTGTCTGGGATCCAGCAGCTTGAACATATTGTGGCAAAAAGGAGGGAACATGTGAACATGTGCTTTGGGGGCTGTGGAACAAATCCATGGGCTCCCATGCAGACATTTTAATACTTTTTTTTTTTTTTTTTTTCTCCCCCCCCCCCCCCCCCCTCCCCCGAGGAGGAGGGGGAGCTTTTTGAAGCCATTAATTTCCCTTTTGTCAACAGAAAAAATTTTATCAGCAATGAATTTTCCTCTGCGGGCAGGAACAGCTAGTTATTGTGCTGGAAGACAGCACAATAACACCGTGGAAATCTTATCTGTGTGGTTGCTGCTAAGATGAAAGAGGGGCAGATGTGCTTTGGGTCAGAGGAGCCCCAGCCTTGCTCGCTGTGATCCCGCACGGCCGTTTGAAGGGCAGAGGGAAGCTCCTGCCGGGCAACTCGAGTGAAACCCCTTTTTTTTCCCCAAATTTGGAGCAAAACTGCAATGCGTGGTGCAGGTAGGAATGACTGTTCTGTGACCAGAGTAGGGGAAGCTGATGGCGATGGGTCTGCCTTAGCTCTCAGGTGTCGTATTTGTTTATTTAAACGGTGGGGTTGTGGGGAGGGTGGAAGAGCAGCACAAGCTGGGGGTTGAGGTGGGGTGCTGGCCCCTCGGGAGCTGGGGGATCCCTGCCGTGGGGATGTGACAGGCTGCCCTCGCTAGGGAGTGAGTTGTTGCCTTCCTCTTCCCTCTCCTCTACTTCCCCAAGGGCTTATTAGGAACCTTTGTCTGAGCTGGTGGATGTTGAGGAGGCTTTGGGTAAGGGTAGGAATGTCAAAGCGCTTTTGACTTGTTAATTACTGATCCTCTCTGATACCACCCAGCCCTTGTTGCTATGTAGATCTCCTGTGTTGAGCAGTGTGCAGGCACTCGGGAGTCCCCAGGCCAAGAAGATGACAATCTACAAAGATGAGGCAGGAGCCTGATGACGAGGAAAAGCTGGGGGGAAAGTGGCTTATCCCAGCTTTTCTCTGTAATTTGGGCTAAACCCCAGTTCTGTGCCTGGCCTCTGATCTGTGCGAGCTTATCCCCTTTCCCTGCCCAGCCCTCGGGATGGTGCTGGGGTCGGGAAGCTGCGCAGGATGGGGAAGCTCGTTTGCTGAAATCGGGTATAATCGGAGGTGGCGGTTGCAGTTTCCTGCGGTAATTTCCTGTAACAGTGGGTTTGTCTGGGATCCTGCTCAGCCTTTGCTCCCCTGTACTGCGTCTTGCCTGTGTTGCAGATGGTTTGGCTCGACTTCCCGCTGTATCCAAGTGCCTCCACCAGCCCTTTCAGGAAAGGTATTTTTCGAAGCCCTTTGTGCTTCAGTTCAGCACATGACGGATCCCGGCAGCCCGTGAATCATCGCCCATGCCGAGCAGCGCTGCGCAAGTAGGGCTCGCTCCTATTAGCGATGCGATATCCTCTTCGGGGCCATCCTGCAGGTTGCTGAGCCCGGGGAGGAATGTATCCAGTATCCTGCGGGGCCAGATCATTAATTCATCCCTGGATCTAGCAGGATTGGGTTGCCAGCTCCATCTCACTGGAGCATTTGCAGATGCTTTCAGCTCTCCCGTTTCTGCTTCGCGATAGCAACAGGGTGCTGCTTGCTTCAGTGTGCTGGCAGAGCCCCGCTGATGATCTCTGGCAGAAGGGGGAAACAGCTGGGTCGAGGAAGGAGAAGAACTCAGAGGCACTGGGACTTGTGCAGGTGCTGAAATGTTTTTGGAGGAAGGTTTGATGTGGCTTCTGTTTGGCAGATGGCGAGGCTGGTTTTCAGTGCTCGTCTTTTGCCCTCCGCTTGGCTCTTTCCTGGGTGGATGCGAAGACGTTTGCCCAGCTGTTTGCTGGAAAAGGATGGTGCTGGAATTTGGAGGCTTGGATGCAAAAGACAAAGCAGAGGTGCTGGGGAGCGTGGTTCTGAGGCAGCAGTGCCCAGCGCCGGCCCGCTTTGCTACCCTGGTGCCTGTGCAGGAGTAGGTGCTGTGTCTCCCAAGCAGAAGGAGAGGGCAGGCAGTTCGTGGAGCTGCTCACGCATCCGGAGATGCATTGAGATACCAGGGCATGAACCTGAGCGTGGAGCGACAGCGAAGGTGGGAACGGTCCCAGCAGGAAAGCGAAGCACCTCTGTGGTGGGGGCTAGCAGGCTGTGTGGGTGCTGTGGCTCTGCTGGCAGCCTGGAGCTGTTGTGCTGGGTCTTCCACATCCACGTTTGCCCTTCCAGGTGGTTTGAACCCGATTTAAATGTGTTGGAGGTGCTGAGACTTGCAGTGTGAGTGGCTGCTGTAGGGATGGGAAGGAATTTGGGTCCCTTCCCAGTGGAGGAGAGCAGCACGTGTCCAAAGGCAATGGGAAGGTTTAAGAGCAACCGATACTAGTTTCTTGGAGATCCCTTCTCCCTGCAGCCGTTAATCTTATCTGAATTGCAAACTCTGACACAGGGACTTTCCCCTCCCCAGCCTCTGTCAGAGGAGTCTGTCTGTGCCCGCTCTGCGGTAGCAGAGTATCCATACGTACGTGTGGAGCTGATTTATTATCCGACTTCCAGTGTCCGGCAAATTATTAAAAGTCCGTCCCTGCTGCCCTTTGACTTGAGGAGGGTCACAAAGACCAACCGTGCAGCGATTGCGTTACCTGCAGCCTCCCGTGCTGTCCATCCATCGCCTTCTCCCGTGCTGCTCCCCCCCGTCGGCTCTGCTGGCCACGTCTGTCTGGAGCCAAAGCTCCTTGGGCTGCGAAGAGCTGGCTGGGGCATATGTGGCGTCGTGCAGGCAACTTGGCCGAGGTGCAGGAGCTTGGCACCGCTGGCCACATCTGGTTGCATGGCCACATCTGGCTGCGGAGCAGCAGCAGAGCCAGTTCCTACCTGCCCTCCAGAGCAAGCCGATGCTCCTGGTGTTTGTGCAGCTGGAAGTGCTGCCGTGCCGCCGTCTCCTCGCGGCGTGGCCGGTGGCTTTGGAGCCTCACGCAGTGTCCGCACGTGCCCTCGCACCCCTCCTGGCTCCTTGTTTGTGTTTGGGGTGGGGGCTCCTTTATCTGGAGTCAAGTGCGGTGTGTGTCTGCGGGGCTGTGGCGGTTTATCACCAAGTTTGGTGGTGGTGAGAAGGGAAGAGGAGGAGCTGGCTCCCCAGTGCAAGCCGCAAAGGAACCAGTAACTGCCGGTGTGTGCTGGGGCAGAGCTCAAGGTCGGCCCCTGGCAGGCAGCGTGAGAAGCTGGTGAGAAGCTGGTGAACAGTGTTCCCTGGGAATGCCGTCCTCGGCGGGGGGGGGGGGGAGGGGGACTGGGTTCCTGGGGCTGTTCTTGGTGCTGCGCACCCTCTGTGCTGGGAGCAGGAGCCCCCCTCTAGCGAGGTCCTCATCCAGGCGCTGGCGCACATCCCCCTGCTGAGCCCACAGGACTGTGCTCGCTCTGCAGGGGTGCCCCTGCGTGGTCCTGGGCTCTCCCAACCAAACACAACTGTGCAAACCACCCCCCACCCCAAAACCCGAACCCCAACAACCACCGAGCAGAAGAACTGCAGCAGGATTCTCCCACGTGCGTGGGAGGGAAGCAATGCCGGCAGCGCATCGGAACGGAGGAGCAGCTCAGCACACACAAGCGGGTGTGTTTGCTTCCCTCAGCACCCTCCTCCGTACCGCGCTCGGCTGTGAGCTCCCGCCGTGCCTGCGGCTACCGCAACTGGTCACACTGGGAGGAGAGAGCAGGAACTTGGGAACCAGGATGCTCTGAGGGCCGGGATCTGCTCTGTCCGGACACCACGGGATGCTCAGCTGCTCCTCACCGCTGTTATTTTTTTTTTTTTTCCCTCCGCAGGGTTCTGGCATCAGTGATGAGCGATGGGGTATGATGTAGCACGTTTTCAGGGGGATGTTGATGAAGACCTTATATGCCCCATCTGCAGCGGGGTCCTGGAGGAGCCAGTTCAGGTAGGTTTCTGTCTGAGCACTGACTGTGGCTACTGAAAGCCTCCGATTGCAGCTCCAGACTTCTAGATGTCTTGATCAGATGCTGGGCGCCGCACACAGCGTGTGCATTAGGTGAGCTCAATGGATTCTTAACTTTCCTACTAATGGTTTAAGGCAACAGCACGGGTAAGGAAGCAGCAGCACCAGGGATAAAAGTCTGCGGTTGCGGGGGTTCTGGTGGAAATGAGCTCGAGTCCTGGGTTTGAAGGATGCCCTGGTGGGGGAGGAAAGAATAAGCTCGTGTAGCGACAGGTTTCCCTTACGCTCTCATTTCTTACTCCCTCCTTAACTCTGCCAAAGCTCAGTGCAGCTGCCTACCAGTGGTGGTGTCCCAAGGCAGAGATGGCAGCAGCTGTGCTAAAACTTGGCCCTTGCTTACAGCTTTGCGCTTGCTTGACTCTCTCCGCTTCCCTGCGCATGTGCTGCTTCCAGGCTACACAGCTGATCCGTTTTACTCGCTGTTGGGAGCCTGGCTAAGCTCCTACCACCACACGTAGCTTGGAGGATGGACAGACCACAGCCCTGGTACCGGCACGCTGCTCTGCCCGGGCCTGGCACAGCCGGGTTGTTTGGATCCTCCAGCTTGCTCTGCAGCTTGTGCAGCCGCTCAGGGAATGTGGAGCTGCTGCTTCCACTCCTCCCTCCGCTCCCTGTGAAGCAGAAGGGCTGTTGGACGGGGCTTTCCCGTGAGGTTTGGTACTGCGAGCTCTTCCAGCGTGGCGTCCCTCCGGAACACTGCGTGGTCTCCGGCCCCCCTCTACCTCTCGGTGCTGGAAGGACTATATTCATCACTGTGTCTTGCAAAGCCCCATTACTTGGGGGGAAATTAAAAGGGGGCTTTTAGCCCCCTTGCCAGTGCTGACCGGAGTGGAGCAGAGCTGCCTTCTGCGTGGGACTTTGTCCCCCTGCCCCTTCCCCTCAGGGTCTGCGTGCCACCAGAGCCGTGGGCTGGGTAACTTGCCACCCTCTGCATAAATCCAGCTTCATTTGAAGTAAAAAGGATTAAAAGAAAACTGAGCTAATCTGAAATGTGTGGATAATTATTGCAGTTTCATTGCTTAATAATAAACTGCATCACAAAAGCTGTGATTTGTGCCGTGCTGGCAAGCTGCTCCGTGGGGATCCCGGCGAGGCTGGGGCTGTGTGCCACAGCCCTCCCTGTGCTGGTGGGCTGGGGGTGTTTGGAACCACAATCTATTGTAGTTAAAATTGTGTTGTTAGCACCTTCGAGCTACGCTAATCTGTTGTGTCAAACAAGCTTTGATTTTTTTTTTTTATTTTTTTTTAAAAAAGAAAATAATCTGTCAACATATGAATGGGCCATCACGTAAATCAGAGGGAAAGTTGCAGCTTGCTTAAGCAGGTTTATTTAAATCTCCTTTTGAGAATGTGATATCACAAACTCCCTTGTTCCCAGGCTTTTCTCGAGCGCGTTTAGCAGCCTGGTGGTTGTGTGCCAGCCCTCCCGCTCCTGCCAGCGCCGCAGGAGCTCAGAGCTGGGCACAAGCCTTGGTTTGAAGGGGGCAAATTTCTGAGGATTTTTAACTTGTTCCTCCCTCCCAGTGAGGTCCCTCTGCCTGCTCAAAGCAGGGATGCCTCCAGTGCCATCTCGGAGGGCTCAGGGGCCGTATTCATCCCCAGGATTCGAATATCTCCACAGATGGAGATTCCCCAGGGCCTGTCCCTGTGTTCTGGGCATGGAGTGACTCCCTCTCCGCAGTATCCAGTGAAACGGGTTTGATTTATCGTCTGTCACATCCCCAGTCCGCATTTGGTGATGCTGGGATATCCAGATCGCTAAATCTCAGCCAGGGTGGGCACAGGCTCGAAGGGATAAAATGCCAGGAGAGGAGCAGAGGGACCCAGCTCTGTGGAGAGCCGAAGCCTGGGAGAGCAGGACTTGAGGAAAACACGAGGGAGAGGAGCGGCTGTCGCTGTGCCGCAGCCCGGCACACGCTGCCGTGTCTGACACGGGCTCGGAGACGCCGCGCTGTGCTGCTCGGCTCGAGCTGCGTCACCGCAGAGGCTGCACGAGCTCCCGAGATGGTCCTGTAGCTTGAAAAGGTGAATCCTGATTCGGCGTACGCCCTGCACTCATTGCCTGCCTTTGGCGGCTGGTCCAAGGCACCGAGGGAACAGTTTGTAAATCATCTTAGCTAACCCTGAACGCGTCTGACCTTCCTGGGACTCGGAGTTTCTGCTCCGTGGAAGAAAGCTCGGCGTTGTCCGAAGAGCTGGCGTCTGTCCTGCTCCCCATCCCCAATCTTGATACTCCTTCAACTGCGCTTGAACGCAAGAGCAGAGCCCAGCTGTGTAAATAACAGTGAAGTAATGTTCTCATCTGCCCTGGAAAAATGTTTAAATTTAGAATCCTGATCTGTCTTGGCCTCTCAGGTCCTTCCAGGAGGCAGCGTTACCTGGGACAGAGCAGAGCCACTGCTCTGGGGGGTCCGTGCCCTGTCCCAGGGAGCTGCTCTGCTTACGAGAGACCACGTGTCTGGGGGGAAAAGTACCTTGGTGGGGTGGGCACACAAATTAAAACCGGAGGAGGACGAAGGTGTGGGGACTGTTTTTCCAAGGGAAGGGGAGGATGGTGCTGCGGCAGCGCTTCTGGCGTTGTAGGGGAAGGGGCCGTGCACGGCTGTGGTCTCTACAGCTCTGCCTTTTGGTGTCTTGTTCCCCTGCGTGGGCATGGTGCCTGCTTTTGTAACAGAGGTGCCTCTTCCCTTTGCTTTCCTCCCCCAAGGCGGCACGTAGCTGCTGCGGGAGCCTCAGAAGGCTGAGAGCTTTTCTCTGGCCAAGGTTGTCCTCCAGGCGTGAGCCGGCGGGTGGGAGTAACGCGTGGCTGTTCTCTGCCCCTCCGCAGGCTCCTCACTGCGAGCACGCCTTCTGCAATGCCTGCATCACCCAGTGGTTCTCCCAGCAGCAGACGTGCCCCGTGGACCGCAGCGTCGTGACGGTTGCCCACCTCCGTCCCGTCCCGCGGATCATGCGTAATATGCTCTCAAAGCTGCAGATCACTTGTGACAACGCTGTTTTCGGCTGTACGGCGGTTGTGCGACTTGACAACCTGATGTCTCACCTCAATGACTGCGAGCACAATCCCAAGCGCCCGGTGACTTGCGAGCAGGGATGCGGGTGAGGATGGCCTGGGGGGCTCTGCCGCGGAGGGTGGGCAGAGCAGGGGCCACGGGCTTGGAGAAGGAACCTGGGGTCGGGTGCCTGGCACCTTTTGGCCCTCTGGGTGCAGAGCTCCAGGGGTGGCAGGGCTTTGAAGGCCTGCGGAACGGCTCGGGAAGGATGGTCAACCCCATTTCTTTTTTAAACTTGGTTCGAAGCCCCTGGCTCTTCAGCTTGTTGCTGGGGCTTAGGTATCAACGGGATGCTGGAAACGGGGTGCTGGAGCCTTTGTGAATCCACCCAGAGCTACTCCAGCCCCCTGGGAAAAGTTCCAGCGTGAGCTCTGCTCCCTCCTAAGTGTTGCCCAAAGCCGGGAGCGCTGGGTCTGGCCTTGGCACCTGTGCTCTCGCTGTCGACGTCCTTCCCACTCACGTGCCGTAAGCATCCAGCCAGGTGGTGACTGACTGGTGGCTTGGAGACTATCAGATCTCCGCGGATGAAGTCAGAG
The DNA here is from genome assembly GCF_963210335.1 of Falco punctatus. Taxonomy (NCBI): domain Eukaryota; kingdom Metazoa; phylum Chordata; class Aves; order Falconiformes; family Falconidae; genus Falco; species Falco punctatus. The sequence continues at coordinate 3,803,196 of NC_137598.1, forward strand.
ACTGGATCAGGCCCACGGGCTGCCTAGTGTGGGACCTGGTTCCGAGCCCCGAGCGCTTTGGAGGAGGAAAATCCCCGTTGCTTGCCAACCTGGTGGTGGTTTCTTCCCCAGACCATTTGGCTTGGCCACGAGACCTGGCAGGGATCAGGCTTTCCTACACCGCGCGGAGGTCGCGGCGCTGGGCTTCCCGGGGTCTTGGCAAGTCCTCCAGGACTGGATTTGTTGTGGAGACTGTTGATGTGGTTATGCCAAGTACTCTGGTGTGTAACTTTCCCTAACGTGAGGCCTCCCACCTTTTTTTCTTTTTTTCTTTTTTTTTTTTTTTTTTCTGTAACGCTCCGCAGCTTGGAAATGCCCAAAGATGAGCTGCCAAACCACAACTGCATCAAGCATTTACGATCCGTGGTGCAGCAGCAGCAGACGAGAATCGCCGAGCTGGAGAAGACCTCGGCAGAGCACAAGCATCAGCTGGCCGAGCAGGTGGGTCCGTGCGCGCGAGGGGCCGGCTCGCCTGCTTGGGCCCCCAAAAAAGTTTTGTGGATGAAGAAAACGGCTGCGGAGCTGCCCCAGCTGAGCGCGGTTGGGGCTCTGCTGCTGCTCAGCACCTCATCCAGCCGCTGGGATGGTGGCTGAGCCAGCGGGCAGCAGGGACACGTGGTGGGCTCTGGCCTTGGCGACGTGCAGCCACGGTGCTGAGCCCTTTGTGCCAACGGTGCTGTGTCCTGCCTCTTGCAGAAAAGGGACATCCAGCTGCTGAAGGCCTACATGCGCGCCATCCGCAGCGTCAACCCCAACCTGCAGAACCTGGAGGAGACCATCGAGTACAATGAAATCCTGGAGTACGTGCTGGTTCTCGCGCTGCTCGGGGAGGAGCTGGGGGGTTTCCAGCTTCGTTGGGGTGGGATAGGCCGAGAGGGGGTGAAGTGCCTTCCGAGGCGGAGGCGCGTTTTGAGCAGAAAATGCTTCGCAGAAGCGCAGGGGCAGGTAGTTGCGCGGGGTGTTTGTGCTGGGGAGCGGCGCGTGAGCTGCTTGCACAATGGCTTGGGAGCATTTTTAGTTTTCCACCTGCATCCTGCCCGGGAGCAGGAAGCTGCCAGATTCCTTCCTCCTTCTGAGAAAGGCCGGAGGAAGCAGCTTCTCATCCCGCCCCTTCTGTGGGTAGCAGAGCTGAACACCGCAGCCGGGTCTTGTGGGGGTGAAACAGTGGAGGGAAGCGGGGAAACGGAGGCATTCCCCATCCAGCCTGGCTCCCGCGCACGGAGCACTTCCCCGATTTTGGTGGGAGCCACCACATGGCACTGACCGCTTTGTCCCCCCCGTGTCCCTCACCAGGTGGGTCAACTCCCTGCAACCGGCCCGGGTGACGCGGTGGGGCGGGATGATCTCCACGCCGGATGCGGTGCTGCAGGCCGTCATCAAGCGCTCGCTGGTGGAGAGCGGCTGCCCCACGTCCATCATCAACGAGCTGATCGAGAACGCTCACGAGCGGAACTGGCCGCAGGGGCTGGCCACGCTGGAGACGCGCCAGATGAACCGGCGGTACTACGAGAACTATGTGGCCAAGCGCATCCCCGGCAAGCAAGCCGTGGTGGTGATGGCCTGCGAAAACCAGCACATGGGCGAGGACATGGTGCTAGAGCCGGGACTGGTGATGATATTTGCACACGGAGTGGAGGAAATTTAAAGATTTGGGAAAAGCAACGCTTCGTGCTGACGAGGGAGAGGAGGGGGAAGGTGCAGAGGCGGAGGCTGGGGGGAGCCGGTCAAAGCTGCTGTTCCCCCAGTCGCTGACGTGGTTTTTTTTAGGGCGCTGCTCCCTCGAACCTCTCGCTTGCCGGCTGAAATGATTAAATGCCTCCGGTAAATACTCCTCACACACTCGGCCCAGCGGTGGGCACACACTGCAGCCCCCTCCACGTTTGCCCCTTGCAGATCAGCTTCCCCGTTCGATGTCTTTTCAAAGGAGAGAAGGAGCAAGTGCTCCGCACGCACTGCCAGACTCCTGGACCCATCCTGCCTTTTGGTGCTGGTGCCTCTCCCAGAGCTACTGCTCCCGCCCGGACCCAAAGGCCCAGCTCGGCTCTTGCCATGGACCGACCCCCCGGCAGCTCTCGCCTCTCCGGTGGCCGAATCCTCCTCCCTGGGCTTCTTCTGGATTTTCCGCCTCGCTCTCCGGTGTCTCTGCCACTGGCTCCCCCCAGCCTCACCTCCGACCGTGCCCCACGGCAGCAGCGGGGTCGGCTCCCCCCAGCCGGGGGGCTGGGGAAGGGGCTTGGCCAGGGGCGTCCCCAAAGGGGGCACCGTCAGCATCGCCCCCAGCACCGTGCCTGAGCCTGATTCCCCCCTGGAGCCAAACCAGCCGTGGCCGAGCCCCCCAGCACCCACCGAGGGGACATGGGGCATGGGGGGCCCAGGCTGGCACGGCACCCCGCCGCCCTCGGACCCCTCTCTCCTTGCATGCCCCAGCCCCTCTCCTCCCCGGGAGAGGCCGGACCCCCCCCCTCGCCCCCCAGCTCGCAGCCCCCCTGGGTGTCTCCCACTGTCCCCCAAGACACCATCCTGCTCCGTGTTTGCCAGCGTTTGGCTCTGCTTTCTCTGCTGTTACTGGTGGTCCTTTTCCAGACCCTCGTGATTGTGTTCTGTATTTTTTTATTGTCTTTTTTTTTTTTTAATTATTTTATTGTCCTTTTTTTTTTCTTTTTTGGCCTTTTCTTATTTCCCACCGCCTCTTCCACCCCCCTTTTTATTTTATTTTTGAAGTACCATGGACAGGCACCTCAGAACCTGGTTACGTTTACTTGTTGGGAACTTAATTTATTTGCATTTGTTTAATTGTTTTTTTTTACAGTACTTTCTCCTCCGGTGCCTGTACCGCTGGGATCCAGCCGCGGCTCAGGCCGGTGCCCGGTGGGGCTGGCGGGAGGCCGGGATCGAAGTGATCAATAAACAGCGTTCTGGTTGCTTTAGGGGGGTCTCGGTGCCTTGGGGCGTTGTGCCAAGAAGGATATGGGGTCGTCTGACAAAGGGGGTCCAGTCCCCTGTGAAAAATACGGGGGGTTGGGGGGGGGGGGCTCTTCCCCATCCCAGGGAGCTTGAGGGGGGTCTTCCTCCAGCCAGGGGATTTGAGAAGGTCTTCCCCATCCCGGGGGTTTGAGGGGGGGGGTCTTCACCAGCTGGGAGATTTGAGGCGATCCTCCTGATCCCAAGGGGTTTGAGGGGGGGTGTTTTCCTCATTTGGGGGTTTTGGGTGTATTCTCTCCATCCCGGGGGTTTGGAGGGGGGGGTCTTCCCCATCTCAGGGGGTTTTGGGGGGGTCTTCCCTATCAGGAGATTGGAGGGGGTCCTCCTAATCCCGGGGGGTTTGAGGGGATCGTCCCTATCCCAGGGGGTTTGAGGAGGGTCTTCCCCATCTGGGAGTTTTTGAGGGGGTCCTCCTAATCCTGGGGGGTTTGAGGGGATCCTTTCCACCCCAGGGGGTTTGGGGGGGGGGGGTGTCTTCCCCATCTGGGGGTTTTGGGGAGGTCCTCCTAATCCTGGGGTTTGGGGGGATCCTCCCAATCCCAGGGGGTTTGAGGGGGGTCTTCCCCATTTGGGGTTTTTGGGGGGATCCTCCCCATCCCAGGGGGTTTGAGGGGGGTCTTCCCCCATCTGGGACATTTGAGGGGATTGTCCCCATCCGAGGGGGGTTGAGAGGGGTCTTCCCCATCAGGAGTTAAAAGGGGGGCCTCCTAATCCTGGGGGTTTGGGGGGGATCCTCCACATCCCATGGGGTTTGAGGGGGGTCTTCCCCATCTGGGAGTTTTGAGGGGGTCCTCCTTATTCTGGGGGTTTGATAGGGGGTCTTCCCCATCCAGGTGTTTTCAGGGGGTCCTCGTAATCCTGGGGGTTTTGGGGGGATCCTGCCCATCCCAGGGGGTTTGGGGGGACCTCCCCATCCCGGGGGGGCCGCGCGTTGGCCCCGGGGTCCCTCTGGCTCTTTGTGCCCTGCGATCAATCCCCGCCTTTCCCAGGCGCTGCTGCCGCGACCCCCCCGGGAGGGTCGGGCCGGCCACGGGGGTCCCGGGGGGGTGGGGTCTGTTGAGGGTCCCGGGGGGGCTCCAGCCGCTGTTCCCGGCTCTGCAACCTCCTTGACGTGATCCCCCAACAGGACTGCGCCCGCCCCCCAGCCCCGCTGCTCCCGCCGTTAAAATAGCTACGGGGGTCGGAACACCCCCGCGCGTGCCCCGTGCCCCCCCCCGCGGCCCTGTTCGCGGCGACCCCGTGAGCCCCCAGCAAAAGCAGAGGCAGCGTCACGGACAGGATTCGAACCTGTGCGGGGAAACCCCATTGGATTTCGAGTCCAACGCCTTAACCACTCGGCCACCGTGACTCCCGCGCCACCCTGCGCCGCGCTCCGCCTAGACCGGGCCCCGCCGCCGCCCGCCCGCCCACTCCGGCCCGGTGACCTCACACCGGGACCCCCGCCGCCGCCCCGGGGCCCCCCCGCCGGGCCCCCTGCCCCGCGGGGCGGGGCATCGCGCAGTGTCGGGGCGGAATCGGCAGGGGGCGCTGCGGCCCGGCCGCGCCGGTACCGAGCGGGTAGCGCTGGCGCACATCGCGGGCGGGAGAACGTGGCGCGTCCCGGGGGCGGCAGGGGGCGGTAGAGCGGGGCGGGGCCGGCAGGGGGCGGTAGAGGCGCAGCGCGGCGCGGGGCCGGCAGGGGGCGGTAGAGGCGCAGCGCGGCGCGGGGCCGGCAGGGGGCGGTAGAGCGGGCGCGGCGCGGCGCGGCGGGAGGCGGCGGGAGGCGGCCCGGCCCGCTCGAAGATGGCGGTGCGGAAGAAGGACGGCGGCCCCAACGTCAAGTACTACGAGGCCTCGGACACCGTCAGCCAGTTCGACAACGTCCGCCTCTGGCTCGGCAAGAACTACAAGAAGGTAGGCCGCCGCGGCGGGCGGGGGGCGCCGGTGCTGGCCCTCCCCCCCCACACACCGGGCCCGGCCTGTCACGGCCCCGCCGCCATCGCCGCCCCCGCCCCCCCGCGGGCCCGGCCCCGGCGGCGGCGCTGACCCCCCGCCCCCGCAGTACATCCAGGCCGAGCCCCCCACCAACAAGTCGCTGTCGAGCCTGGTGGTGCAGCTGCTGCAGTTCCAGGAGGAGGTGTTCGGCAAGCACGTCAGCAACGCGCCCCTCACCAAGCTGCCGGTGAGCCCCCGCCGCACCGGGCACCGGCACTGGGCACCGGGCACTGGGTACCGGGCACTGGGCACCGGGCACTGGGTACCGGCACTGGGCACTGGGCATTAGATACCAGCACTGGGCACCGGGCACCGGCACTGGGCACTGGGCACTGGGCACCAGCACTGGGCACTGAGCATCGGTCACTGGGTACCAAGAATCGGGCACTGGACACTGGACACTGGGCACAGGCACTGGGCACCAGCACTGGGCACTGGGTGCCGGCCCTGGGCACTGGGCACTGGCACTGGGCACTGGACACTGGGCACAGGCACTGGGCACCAGCACTGGGCACTGGGTGCCGGCACTGGGCACTGAGCATCGGTCACTGGGTACCAAGAATCGGGCACTGGACACTGGGCACTGGGTACTGGGTACTGGGCACCAGGCACTGGGCACAGGGGGCGCAGGCAGCGGCAGCACAGACAGGGACATGGGGGGCTGGGGGCTGCACCCCAGTGGGGGCTGCAGCCCGGCAGGACACGGGGACCAAGACCTGAGCAGGGACAGTGCCCCAAAAACGTGGGGACAGCACCCTGGTGACCCAGGGACGGGGCCCCGGTGACCCAGAGATGCACCCAGAGACCTGGGGACAGCACCTTAATGACCCAGGCACGAGGCCCCGAGCAGGGACAGCACCTGATGACCTGGGGACAAGGCCCCGGTGACCCGGAGACGGGCCCCAGAGACCTGGGGACAGCACCCCGATGACCCAGGCATGAGGCCTCAGGCAGGGACAGCACCCAAAGATGGGGGGACAGCACCCCGCTGACCCAGGGACGGGGCCCCGGTGACACGGAGATGCGCCCCTAAGACCTGGGGACAGGGCTGAGCAGGGGGAGTGCCCCACAGACCCAGGGAAAAGGCCCCAAATTGGTGGGGACAAGCACCCAAAGATGGGGGGACAGCACCCCGATGACCTGGGGACTGAGCCCTGAGCAGGGACAGCACCCCAAAGACCTGGGGACAAGACGCTGGTGACCCCATACAGCATTCCTGTCACCCAGGGACAGCGCCCGGTGACTGGGGACAGGGCCCCAGTGTCCTGGGGACCAGGCCCGGTGGCACTTGGGCACTTGTCCTGCTGGGAACTGTCCCCCAGGCAGGGTCTGTGCCCCAGCAACCAGGGGACAGTGTCCCCGTAGGGACAGCACCCTGACACTGGGACAGGGCCCCGACCACGGGCAGCGTCCCAAGGACTTGGGGACAATGCCTTACGGTCCTGGGGACACCACCCCTGGGACCATAGGACAGTGTCCCAACACAGGGACAGGTCCCCAACTGGGGACGGTGCCCCAGCACTGCAGGGACTGTATCCCCACCCGGGGACAGGGCCCGATGAGGGGATGGCACCCCGACATGGGGATGGCACCCCGAGGAGGGGACAGCACCCCGATGTGGGGATGGCACCTCGATGTAGGGACAGCACCCAGACGTGGGGGTGGCACCCCGACATGGGGAGGGGGCACCCCCACAAGGGGAGGGGGCACCCCAACAAGGGGATGGCACCCAGACGTGGGGAGGGCACCCAGACGTGGGGATGGCACCCTGCCCAGCTCCCTGCCGCACCAGGGTCACAGCCCCCCCCTTGTGCCCCCCCCCCTTCCCCCACCCCTTTCTTCCCGTTACAGATAAAATGCTTCTTGGATTTCAAGGCGGGAGGAGCCCTGTGCCACATCCTGGCAGCAGCCTATAAATTCAAGAGCGACCAAGGATGGTGAGCGCCCGCCTGCGCCCGTCCCGTGGGGGCTGGGGGTCCTGGGAGCAGCAGGGGGACAGGGTGGGGGTCCCGGGGACAGGGGTGCGGGGGAGGGTCCCCTCCGTGGGAATGCCCTGGGGTGTCCTTGGCCAGGGGCTGCACGAGGGTGGGCTGGTTGTAGGGCTCCCACCTCCATAGCAAGCAAGTGCTGGGGTGTGTCCCCCTGCCCCTGTGGACCCCTGGTGGGGTTCAGGCGCGTGTCCCCCCCCACCCCCCCAGGCTTTGGATGCTGTCGAGGAGACCTGAGCTGTGGCTTTCATGAGAGTCGCTCTTTTCTTCCAATAAGGCGGCGTTTCGATTTCCAGAATCCCTCGCGGATGGACCGCAACGTGGAGATGTTCATGACCATCGAGAAATCCCTGGTGCAGGTAAGAAACGCTGCCCCTGCTCCCCCCACCCCCACCCCGGGACCCCCGAGTCCCCTACCCACTCACCGCTCTGCTCTCCTTCCCCAGAACAACTGCCTGGCCCGGCCCAACATCTTCCTGCACCAGGAGATCGAGCCCAAGCTGCTGAGCAAGCTGAAGGACATCGTCAAGAGGCACCAGGTCGGTGGCAGCTCTGGGGGGGGGGGGGGGGAACGGGGGGGGGGGGCCCATCCAACGCCTCCTCCCAGCCCTGAGCCCTGGACCTGCTCCCCTACTCTCCTCGCAGGGCACGGTGACCGAGGACAAGAGCAACGCGTCCCACATTGTCTGTCCCGTCCCCGGGAACCTGGAGGAAGGTGGGTGCGAGGGGGAGCCCCTTGCTGTGAGCTCATGGTGAAATGCTGGGGGGGGTGGGGGGTGGGAGGGGGGGGCCCGAGCTGCCCTCGGTGTCACGGGCGGCTCTCGGTGGGCCGGTGGGTCCATGCTCAGCACCAGTCCCGCTCCGTGTCTCCCACAGAGGAGTGGGTCCGGCCGGTCATGAAGCGCGACAAGCAGGTCCTGCTGCACTGGGGCTACTACCCCGACAGGTGAGGGGTCCCGGGCAGGGGCTGGGGGGTGCGGCTGAAGCCTGATGGAGCCCCCCACCACCACCACCACCACCTCCCGTGCCCGTGGCATGCCCACGCCGCCGTGCGTGCCGCGCTCACCCCATTCCTCTGCACCCACAGCTACGACACCTGGATCCCCGCCAGCGAGATCGAGGCCTCTGTGGAGGACGCCCCGACGCCGGAGAAACCCCGGAAGGTAACGGGGGTCCCCAGGCTGGGATGGCGGCTGCGGCCCCCTCCCCTGCCCGGCAGCTGCCTGATGTGCCCGCACCCCTGCCGGGCAGGTCCACGCCAAGTGGATCCTGGACACAGACACCTTCAACGAGTGGATGAACGAGGAGGACTACGAGGTGACGGACGAGAAGAGCCCCGTCACCCGCAGGAAGAAGATCTCGGCCAAGACGCTGACGGATGAGGTCAGAGCGGGGTGGCAAAACCGCAGCGGCGGGATGGCGGGGGGGGGTCTTGGCTTGGCCATCCCGCTGGGTTTGACCCAGCGGCCCCCCCCCCCATCCCCCCTCAGGTGAACAGCCCTGACTCGGACCGGCGGGACAAAAAGGGGGGCAACTACAAGAAGCGAAAGCGCTCGCCCTCCCCCTCGCCCACCCCAGAGGCCAAGAAGAAGAACGCGAAGAAGGGGTGAGCCTGGGCTGGGGGGGGCGGCAGGGTCAGATCCAGCACCGGGGCAGGGTCCGGTGGTGACTGGGGCACGGGGGGGGTCTCTCCTTTTGCAGACCCTCCACCCCCTACAACAAATCCAAGCGGGGGCACCGCGAGGAGGAGCAGGAGGACCTGACCAAGGACATGGACGAGCCCTCACCCGTCCCCAACGTGGAGGAGGTCACCCTGCCCAAGACAGGTCAGGGTCGGGGAGGCCACCAGCCACCCCACGGGGTCCCCCCTGCCACGAGCGTGGGCTGGGGGCCCATCCTCAGGGTGCTCAGCGCCGCTTCCCTCCGCTGCAGTCAACACCAAGAAGGACTCGGAGTCTGCGCCTGTCAAGGGCGGCACCATGACGGACCTGGGTGAGTCCAAGCGCTGGGGCCGAGGTCCCCTGGCACCGCGGGGCTGGCGGTGCCCAAACTCGCCCCTGCGCTCCTCTCTTCCAGACGAGCAGGAAGATGAGAGCATGGAGACAGCCGGCAAGGTGAGGTGTGGGGCCGTGCCCCCCCCCCAGCCCCCCACTCCTCCAGGGAAATGTTCCCACCCCGGCAGCGGGGTCGCCGTCGCTGGGTGGTCGCCGCTTTATCCCTCTTGTCCCTCACCTGGGCACCAAAATGCCCCTTTCTGCCCTTCCCCTGGCCCTGGGGCTGCAGGTGGCTTTGCCCTGGGCCGCTGGCCTCATCCTGCTCTTGGTGAGGATGAGGAAGGGTGCAAAAGCGGGGCTCAGGACCCCCTTGCCCATGCGGCGCTGGTCTCTGGCAGGATGAGGAGGAGAACGGCACCGGGAGCAAGGGGGAGCAGGCCAAGAACCCCGACCTGCACGAGGACAACGTGACGGAGCAGACCCACCACATCATCATCCCCAGCTACGCCGCCTGGTTCGACTACAACAGGTACGGCCGCAGCCCAGGAGGGCAACGGTGCCGCGGGGTGCTGGGCAGACGGTGCGGCGGCGCCGTGCCGGGCCCTCCCCGAGCGTCTTATCCCGCAGCGTCCACGCCATCGAGCGCCGAGCCCTGCCCGAGTTCTTCAACGGCAAGAATAAATCCAAGACCCCCGAAATGTGAGGCTGAACCCCCTCTCCGCCCCGAACTTCCCCAGCCCTCCCAGTGCCGGTGACGCTGTGGCCAGCGCTGCCTCCTGGTGCCGGTGACACCGTGGCTGGTGGTACCTCCCGGTGCCGATGGTGCCGAGGTCAGTGCTGCCTCCCGGTACCGGTGGTGCCGTGGCTGGTGCTGCCTCCCGGTGCTGGTGACACCGTGGCTGGTGGTACCTCCCGGTGCCGATGGTGCCGAGGTCAGTGCTGCCTCCCGGTGCCAGTGACACCGTGGCCGGTGCTGCCTCCCAGTGCTGGTGATGCTGTGGCCAGCGCTGCCTCCCGGTGCCGGTGGTGCCGTGGCCGGTGCTGCCTCCTGGTGCTGGTGGTGCCGTGGCCAGTGGTACCTCCCGGTCCCGGCGATGCTGTGGCCGGTGCTGCCTCCCAGTGCCGGTGGTGCCATGGCCGGTGCTGCCTCCCGGTGCCGGTGGTGCCATGGCCGGTGCTGCCTCCCAGTGCTGGTGGTGCCGTGGCCAGTGGTACCTCCCGGTCCCGGTGACGCTGTGGCAGGTGCTACCTCCTGGTGCTGGTGGTGCCGTGGCCGGTGCTACCTGCCGGTGCCGGTGGCGCGGTGGCCGGCACTGACGCCTTGCCGCTCTCCCGCAGATACTTGGCTTACCGCAACTTCATGATCGACACGTACCGGCTGAACCCGCAGGAGTACCTGACCTCCACGGCGTGCCGCCGCAACCTGGCCGGTGACGTCTGTGCCATCATGCGGTGGGTCCGGCGCTGGCTGGGCTGGGGGGGGGGGGTCGGTTTGGCACCCGGGGGACCCGCAGGGTCTGAGCCCTGGCTCTCCGCAGGGTCCACGCGTTCCTGGAGCAGTGGGGCCTCATCAACTACCAGGTGGATGCCGAGAGCCGGCCCACCCCCATGGGCCCCCCGCCGACCTCCCACTTCCATGTGCTGGCCGATACACCCTCGGGGCTGGTGCCGCTGCAGCCCAAGACCCCCCAGGTGGGTGCGCGGGGGGCGGCCGCTCCTCGCCCAGCCGCGTCCCCCCGCTGCCTTCCCCCGGTCCCCGCGGGGGCCGGGTGCGGGGTTGGGGTGGGGGGGTGGGGGGGGATCGCACAGCTTCGATCCGTGCCTCAGGGCCGGCAGAGCGACGGCGACGCCAAGACGGGCCGCAAGAGCAAAGAGATCGAAGACCTCGTCACCGAGACGGTGAAGGGGAAGCCGGAGCTGGTAGGCGGCTCCTTGGGGTCCGTCGCCCCGCCGCTGGCCGAGGAAGGCTCCTTCCCTCCTCCCCCTCGCGCCCCGCATGCCGCCCTGCCCCGGGGAGCAGGGACGCGGGGGGGACACCGTGACGAGATGGGGCACGAAGGCTTCTCTGGGGTAGGGGTGGGGGGTGGGGGGTGGGGACACACACACACACACACCGGCGTCGCCACGGCCTGTCCCCTGCGCCGTGTCCCCAGCGCCCCCTCTCCTCCCCCAGCAGCAGACCTCGGCCTCGCAGCAGATGCTGAACTTCCCCGACAAGAGCAAGGAGAAGCCGGCCGACATGCAGAACTTCGGCCTCCGCACCGACATGTACACCAAGAAGAACGTCCCCTCCAAGGTGGGGCACCCCCCGGTCCCCCTCCCCCCGCCCCCCACCCCCCCGCCGCTCACCCCTCTCTCCCCCCACAGAGCAAAGCCGCCGCCAGCGCCACGCGGGAGTGGACGGAGCAGGAGACGCTGCTGCTGCTGGAGGTGAGGAGGGGGTTGGTGGTCCATGGGGAACGGGGGGACGGGACCGCCGGATCCCACCCACGCCCCCTCGCTCCGTCCCGCAGGCCCTGGAGATGTACAAGGACGATTGGAACAAGGTGTCGGAGCACGTGGGCAGCCGGACGCAGGATGAGTGCATCCTGCACTTCCTGCGGCTGCCCATCGAGGACCCCTACCTGGAGGACTCGGAGGCGTCGCTGGGGCCGCTGGCCTACCAGCCCATCCCCTTCAGCCAGTCCGGCAACCCCGTCATGAGCACCGTCGCCTTCCTGGCCTCCGTCGTCGACCCCCGCGTCGCCTCCGCCGCCGCCAAGTCGGCTCTGGGTAACGCGGCCCCCCGCGGCATGGTGGCGGGGGCTGGGGGGGGGGGGGCTGGGTCCTGGGGGACAGGGTCTGTGGGGAGGGGTGAGTCCTGTCCCTGCAGGGTGTATCCTATAGGGGTGTGGGGTGAGTCCCACAGGGAGACAGGATGAGCCCTATAGGGATTCTATAGGGAGACAGCGCGAGTCTTATGGGGAGATGGATGGGGACAGTCCAAGTCCCATGGGGAGGTGGGACGAGTGCTATAGGGGGTTCTATAGGGAGTCCATAAGTCCCATGGGGAGGTGGGATGAGTGCTGTGGGGGGGGTCCTATAGGGAGACAGTCCAAGTCCCATGGGGAGGTGGGATAAGTGCTATAGGGGGTCCTGTAGGGAGTCCATAAGTCCCATGGGGATGTGGGACGAGTGCTATAGGGGGTCCTATAGGGAGACAGTCCAAGTCCCATGGGGAGGTGGGATAAGTGCTATAGGGGGTTGTATAGGGAGTCCATAAGTCCATGGGGAGGTGGGCTGAGTGCTATAGGGGGTTCTATAGGGAGAACGTACGAGTCCCTATGGGGAGGTGGGATAAGTGCTATAGGGGGTCCTATAGGGAGACAGTCCAAGTGCTATGGTGAGGTGGGATAAGTGCTATAGGGGGTTCTATAGGGAGTCCATAAGTCCCATGGGGAGGTGGGATGAGTGCTGTGGGGGGGGTCCTATAGGGAGACAGTCCAAGTGCTATGGGGAGGTGGGATAAGTGCTATAGGGGGTCCTGTAGGGAGTCCATAAGTCCCATGGGGCGGTGGGACAAGTGCTATAGGGGGTCCTATAGGGAGACAGTCCAAGTCCCATGGGGAGGTGGGATAAGTGCTATAGGGGGGTCGTATAGGGAGTCCATAATTCCCATGGGGAGGTGGGCTGAGTGCTATAGGGGGTTCTATAGGGAGAACGTACGAGTCCCTATGGGGAGGTGGGATAAGTGCTATAGGGGGTCCTATAGGGAGACAGTCCAAGTCCCATGGGGAGGTGGGATAAGTGCTATAGGGGGTTCTATAGGGAGTCCATAAGTCCCATGGGGAGGTGGGACAAGTGCTATAGGGGGTCCTATAGGGAGACAGTCCAAGTGCTATCGTGAGGTGGGATAAGTGCTATAGGAGGTTCTATAGGGAGTCCATAAGTCCCATGGGGAGGTGGGATGAGTGCTATAGGGGGTCCTATAGGGAGACAGTCCAAGTCCCATGGGGAGGTGGGCTGAGTGCTTTAGGGGGTCCTGTAGGGAGACCGTGCGAGTCCCTATGGGGAGGTGGGATAAGTGCTATAGGGGGTTCTATAGGGAGACAGTCCAAGTGCTATGCGGAGGTGGGATAAGTGCTATAGGGAAGTCCTACAGGGAGACAGTACGAGTCCTATGGGGAGGTGAGCTGAGTCTATAGGGAAACAGTCCAAGTCCCATGGGGAGGTGGGATAAGTGCTATAGGGGGTCCTATGGGGAGTCCATAAGTCCCATGGGGAGGTGGGCTGAGTGCTATAGGGGGTCCTATAGGGAGACAATCCAAGTGCTATAGGAAAGTGGGCTGAGTGCTATAAGGGGTCCTGTAGGGAGTCCATACAAGTCCCTATGGGGAGGTGGGATAACTGCTATAGGGGGAAGTCCTATAGGGAGACCGTATGAGTCCTCTGGGGAGGTGGGCTGAGTCTATAGGGAAACAGTCCAAGTCCCACGGGGAGGTGGGCTGAGTGCTATAGGGGGTCCTATAGGGAGTCCATACAAGTCCCTATGGGGAGGTGGGCTGAGTGCTATAGGGAAACAGTCCAAGTCCCATGGGGAGGTGGGCTGAGTGCTATAGGGGGTCCTATAGGGAGTCCATACAAGTCCCTATGGGGAGGTGGGTTTAGTGCTATAGGGAAGTCCTATAGGGATACAGTATGAGTCCTATGGGGAGGTGGATAAGTGCTGTAGGGGGTCCTATAGGGAGACAGTCTAAGTCCTATAGGAAAGTGGGCTGAGTGCTATAGGGGGTCCTATAGGGAGTCCATACAAGTCCCTGTGGGGAGGTGGGCTGAGTCTATAGGGAAACAGTCCAAGTCCCATGGGGAGGTGGGCTGGTGCTATAGGGGGTCCTATAGGGAGACAGTCCGAGTGCTATGGGGAGGTGGGCTGAGTGCTGTAGGGATTCCTCTGAGGTGGCAGGATGGCTCTTGTGAGGAGGTGGGCTGAGTCCTATAGGGCATTCCATGGCGGGGGGTGGGGGGGTGGGACAAGTCCTGCGGGGTGACAGGATGAGCCCCGTGTGGTGCTGGGACAATGGACGGGGGTCAGACAATGCTGGGGAGCAGGGGCTGGCTCGGAGGGGTGCTGGGGCCCTGCTGAGCGCCCGCGGCGCTGCCCCGCAGAGGAATTCTCCAAGATGAAGGAGGAGGTGCCCACGGCCTTGGTGGAGGCCCATGTCCGCAAGGTGGAGGAGGCGGCCAAGGTGACGGGCAAGGCCGACCCCGCGTTCGGGCTGGAGAGCAGCGGCATCGCCGGCACCGCCTCGGACGAGCCGGAGCGGATAGGTGAGGCGGTGCCGTGTGATGAATTTGCCGGGCCTGGGGCGGGGGGCAATGGGGTCTGACCCTGCGCTTGCGTCCCCAGAGGAGAGCGGCGCGGAGGAGGCGCGGGCGGAGGCGCAGCCGGCGGAGGAGAAGAAGGAGGCGAAGGTAGCGGCTGGTGCGGGGAGGGGGCGCGGGGGCGCGGGGAGGGTGGCTGGTACGGGGTGGGGGGGCTCAAGCGGTCGTGGGGCTGGTGCCTCCCCAGGAGCCCCGGGACGGTGCTGGCGAGGAGGAGGCGAAGGAGAAGCCTGGGGAAGCGCCCAAGAAGGAGGAGGAGAAGGGGAAGGAGGCCGAGGGCGAGAAGGAGCCTGA
>NC_137598.1:3818027-3861857 GCF_963210335.1 Falco punctatus
GGATCGGGATTGGGATCCGCAGGACTAGGGGTGGGGATGCAGAGGGGCGGATCGGGATCCACAGGACTAGGGATGGGGATGCAGAGGGATGGATCGGGATCGGGATCCATAGGACTAGGGATGGGGATGCAGAGGGATGGATCGGGATCGGGATCCATAGGACTAGGGATGGGGATGCAGAGGGATGGATCGGGATTGGGATCCGCAGGACTAGGGGTGGGGATGCAGAGGGGCGGATCGGGATCCACAGGACTAGGGATGGGGATGCAGAGGGATGGATCGGGATCGGGATCCATAGGACTAGGGATGGGGATGCAGAGGGATGGATCGGGATCGGGATCCATAGGACTAGGGATGGGGATGCAGAGGGGCGGATCGGGATCCACAGGACTAGGGATGGGGATGCAGAGGGCGGATCGGGATCGGGATCCGCAGGACTAGGGATGGGGATGCAGAGGGGCGGATCGGGATCGGGATCCACAGGACTAGGGATGGGGATGCAGAGGGGTGGATCGGGATCGGGATCTACAGGACTAGGGATGGGGATGCAGAGGGGCGGATCGGGATCGGGATCTACAGGACTAGGGATGGGGATGCAGAGGGGCGGATCGGGATCGGGATCCACAGGACTAGGGATGGGGATGCAGAGGGGCGGATCGGGATCGGGATCCACAGGACTAGGGATGGGGATGCAGAGGGGCGGATCGGGATTGGGATCCGCAGGACTAGGGGTGGGGATGCAGAGGGGCGGATCGGGATCCACAGGACTAGGGATGGGGATGCAGAGGGATGGATCGGGATCGGGATCCATAGGACTAGGGATGGGGATGCAGAGGGATGGATCGGGATCGGGATCCATAGGACTAGGGATGGGGATGCAGAGGGATGGATCGGGATTGGGATCCGCAGGACTAGGGGTGGGGATGCAGAGGGGCGGATCGGATCCACAGGACTAGGGATGGGGATGCAGAGGGATGGATCGGGATCGGGATCCATAGGACTAGGGATGGGGATGCAGAGGGATGGATCGGGATCGGGATCCATAGGACTAGGGATGGGGATGCAGAGGGGCGGATCGGGATCCACAGGACTAGGGATGGGGATGCAGAGGGCGGATCGGGATCGGGATCCGCAGGACTAGGGATGGGGATGCAGAGGGGCGGATCGGGATCGGGATCCACAGGACTAGGGATGGGGATGCAGAGGGGTGGATCGGGATCGGGATCTACAGGACTAGGGATGGGGATGCAGAGGGGCGGATCGGGATCGGGATCTACAGGACTAGGGATGGGGATGCAGAGGGGCGGATCGGGATCGGGATCCACAGGACTAGGGATGGGGATGCAGAGGGGCGGATCGGGATCGGGATCCACAGGACTAGGGATGGGGATGCAGAGGGGCGGATCGGGATCGGGATCCACAGGACTAGGGATGGGATGCAGAGGGGCGGATCGGGATCGGGATCCACAGGACTAGGGATGGGGATGCAGAGGGGCGGATCGGGATCGGGATCCACAGGACTAGGGATGGGGATGCAGAGGGGCGGATCGGGATCGGGATCCACAGGACTAGGGATGGGGATGCAGAGGGGCGGATCGGGATCGGGATCCACAGGACTAGGGATGGGGATGCAGAGGGGCGGATCGGGATCGGGATCTACAGGACTAGGGATGGGGATGCAGAGGGGCGGATCGGGATCGGGATCCACAGGACTAGGGATGGGGATGCAGAGGGGCGGATCGGGATCGGGATCCACAGGACTAGGGATGGGGATGCTGAGGGGCGGATCGGGATCGGGATCCACAGGACTAGGGATGGGGATGCAGAGGGGCGGATCGGGATTGGGATCCACAGGACTAGGGATGGGGATGCAGAGGGGCGGATCGGGATCCACAGGACTAGGGATGGGGATGCAGAGGGGCGGATCGGGATCGGGATCCACAGGACTAGGGATGGGGATGCAGAGGGGCGGATCGGGATCCACAGGACTAGGGATGGGGATGCAGAGGGGTGGATCGGGATCGGGATCCACAGGACTAGGGATGGGGATGCAGAGGGAGAGGGATGGGGACGCACAGGGACAGGGAAGCACGGGGACTGGGATCCAGAGGGACGGGGACGCACAGGGCTGGGGCTGGGGGCGGGGCTAAGGCTCGGAGCCAGCTGTGCCCCCCCCTCCTGGGGGGCTGTTACCTGCTCGAGGAGGGCGGCGCTGGGGCGGGGGGCCAGGCTCTCCAGCCGCACGTGCAGCCGCCCCGACTTCACGTCCTCCAGGGGCAGCCACTGGCGGGGCAGGGATGGTGGGTGAGACCCCCCAGCACAGCCCCCCGCACACTGCAGCCCCCCACCCCCACTGCAGCCCCCCCGCCCGGCCGCAGCCCCCCCTTGGTCCCTCTCCTACCTCATCCACAACGCGGCCACTCAGCACCCGCCTCAGCGGCACCTTGCACCTGGGGGGCGGGGGTGGGGGGTGAGGGCTGGGCTGGGGGGGGCTACCCCACAGCCCCCTTCCCCTCCCCGTGCCCCCCAGCACCCACCGGCCCAGGAAATCATCCTTGTCAATGTCCTTGTCGAAGAGGTCGAACTCCACGTCCTGCCCTGGGACGTTGTCCACGATCACCTGGATGGGGGGAGGGGGTTGGTGTCACCAGTGGGGGCCCCCCCGCATACCCCCATCCCCCTCCCATCCCCCTGCCTCAGTTTCCCCTCTAGATGGGAGGAAATGGGACCCCAGCCCACAGCATCCACATCCCCAGGGCCAACGCCTGGGGGGAGGGGGGAGATGAGACACCCCCACCCCCACCCCCCCCCCGGCAGGTACCTCGTAGACCTCGTTCCAGCGGGGGTTCAGGTCCTCCTTGACCACGCGGCTGCGGAAGGTGCTGCCGGCCACGCGCAGCCGGGCGTAGGGGTCGGAGCGGCCCCTCACCACCCCCTTGAAGAAGTTGTCCTTGGCGATGAGGTCCTGGGCCTCCAGCAGGTGGATGCGCAGCATGTGCTGGGACACGGGGACACGCGGCCACTGGCACCGGGGCTGGGGGGCACGGCCGGGCCCAAGACCCCCCCAGGACCCCCCACTCCTTCCCACCCGGGACCCCCCCAGCCTGTCCCCATTCTGCCCCCCAGGAACCCCGTTCTTCCCCCCAGGACCCCCCATTCTGCCCCCCAGGACCCCCCATTCTTCCCCCCAGGACCCCCCTAGCCAGTCCCCATTCTTCCCCCCAGGACCCCCCTAGACAGTCCCCATTCTGCCCCCTAGGACCCCCCTAGCCAGTCCCCATTCTGCCCCCCAGGACCCCCCATTCTTCCCCCCAGGACCCCCCTAGCCAGTCCCCATTCTGCCCCCCAGGACCCCCCATTCTGCCCCCCAGGACCCCCCACAGCCTGTCCCCAATCTGCCCCCCAGGACCCCCCATTCTTCCCCCCAGGACCCCCCTAGCCAGTCCCCATTCTGCCCCTCAGGACCCCCAGTTCTTCCCCCCAGGACCCCCCTAGCCAGTCCCCATTCTTCCCCCCAGGACCCCCCATTCTTCCCCCCAGGACCCCCCTAGCCAGTCCCCATTCTTCCCCCCAGGACCCCCCACAGCCTGTCCCCAATCTGCCCCCCAGGACCCCCCATTCTTCCCTCCTGGACCCCCCAGCCTCTACCCATTCTGCCCCCCAGGACCCCCCATTCTTCCCCCCAAGCTCCCCTCTAGACGGTCCCCACTCTGCCCCCCAGGACCCCTCATTCTTCCCCCCAGGACCCCCCAGCCTGTCCCCACTCTGCCCCCCAGGACCCCTCATTCTTCCCCCCAGGACCCCCCAGCCTATCCCCACTCTGCCCCCCAGGACCCCCCATTCTGCCCCCCAAGACCCCCAAGCCTTCCCCCCAGGACCCTCTCAGCCCCCGAACCCCATTCTGCCCCCCAGAAACCCCCATGCTGCTCCCCAGGACCCCTTCAGCCCCTGAGCTCCAGCCTGCCCCCCAGGACCCCCCAGCCTGCCCCCTAGAATCCACCCAGCCCCTGAACTCTGTTCTGCCCACCCAGGGTCCCCCCCCAGCCGCATCCCACATTACTCCCTCCCAGCCCCCCAGCTCCCCCCCCCATTCCCCTCCACAACTCCCCTCACCCCTGAGCACCATCCTGCCCCCCCCCCAAGCCCTCCAGCCTCCTCTGTGATGCCCCCCCGGGCCCCCCCATCCCCTCCCCACCTCGGTGCCAAACTGGGGGTTGGGGCTGGCGTGGGGGGGCCGCTGGGTGCTGCTGGTGCTGTCCAGGGGGTCCGGCTGCCCCGAGATGGTGGGGGGAGACACACCGTTCTCCGGGGCGTCAAGGAAAAGCACCTGCAGGGCTGGGGGTCAGTGGGGCGGGGGGAAGGGCCAGGAGCCCCCCCCCAACTCCCTGACCCCCCCTCACCCGCAGGACCAGCTTCATGTGGAGGCGGCTGCGGGGTCCTGAGTGCTGGAGCTGGAAGGGCTGCGCCAGCGTCAGCCCGGGGGCATCCAGCAGGCGGGCGAGGGGCAGCGAGAGGGAGCCCAGGCTGCTCTGCCGGGGGTCGTCCTTCACCTGGGGGGGCACGGGGGTCATGGGGGGGCCACGGGAAACAGGGGGCACGGGGGGGGATCCACGGAAACCAGGGGCACAGGGAGAACGGGGGTCATGGGGGTCTGCAGGAATGGGGGGCACGGGGTCATGGGGGGCCACGGGAACGGGGGGCACAGGGGCCACGGGGGTCATGGGGGGCCGTGGGAACTGGGGGCATGGGGGTCATGGAGGTCTGCAGGAATGGGGGGCACGGGGTCATGGGGGGCCACAGGAATGGGGGGAACGGGGGCCACGGGGGTCATGAGGGGGCCATGGGAACCAGGGGGCACGGGGGGTCTGTGGGAACCAGGGGCACAGGGGGAACAGGAGTCATGGGGGGCCGCGGGAACTGAGGGCACAGGGGTCATGGGGGGCCGCAGGAACTGGGGGCACAAAGGTCATGGGGGTCTGCAGGGGTCATGGGGGTCCGTGGGAACTGGGGGCATGGGGGTCATGGGGGTCCGTGGGAACTGAGGGCACAGGGGTCATGGGGGGCTGCGGGAACTGAGGGCACAGGGGTCATGGGGGGCCGCAGGAACTGGGGGCACAGAGGTCATGGGGGGCCGCAGGGGTCATGGGGGTCCGTGGGAACTGGAGGCACGGGGGTCATGGGGGTCTGCAGGAACGGGGGGCACGGGCGTCATGAGGGGCCGTGGGAATGGGGGTCATGGTGGTCATGGGGGGTCGTGGGAATGGGGGGCACAGGAGTCATAGGGGGGCACGGGGGTCATGGGGGTCCACGGCAATGGGGGGCATGGGGGGGCACGGGAATCCATGGGAACCAGGGGGCAGGGGGGTCTGTGGGAAGGGGGGGCACTGGAGTCCGCGGGAACTAGGGGATCCGCAGGAACTGGGGGCACGGGGGTCATGGGGGTCCACGGGAACTGGGGGCACGGGGAACATGGGGGTCCATGGGAACGGGGTCGCAGGGGTCCACGGGACTGGGGGCACGGGGGTCATGGGGTTCTGCAGGCACAGGGGGCACGGGGGTCTGCGGGAGCCAAGGGCATGGTGTCATGGGGGTCTGCGGGAACCGGGGACACGTGGATCATGGGGGGGCTGCGGGAACGGGGGACACGTGGATCATGGGGGGGCTGCGGGAACGGGGGCACGGGGGGCACGGGGGTCCGCAGGAACCAGAGGCACAGAGATCATGGGGGTCTGCGGGAACCAGGGGCATGGGGATTGTGGGGATCCATGGGAACCAGGGGCAAGGGGGACACAGGGATCCACCGGAACTGGGGACATGGGGATCATGGGGATCTGTGGGAACTGGGGTCATGGGGGTCACAGGGATCCATGGGAACCAGGGGCACAGGGATCACGGGAATCCATAGGAACGAGGGGCACAGGGGTCATAGGGATCCATGGGAACCAGGGGCACAGGGATCACAGGAATCCATAGGAACGAGGGGCACAGGGGTCATAGGGATCCATGGGAACCAGGGGCAAGGGGGACACAAGGATCCATGGGGATCTGTAGGAACTGGGGACATGGGAGTCACAGGGATCCATGGGAACCAGGGGCACAGGGGTCATAGGGATCCATGGGGATCCATGGGAACTGGGGACGTGGGAGTCACAGGGATCCATGGGAATCAGGGGCACGGGGATCCATGGGGATGTGTGGAAACTGGGGACATGGGGGTCATGGGGGTCTGTGGGAACTGGAGCAGCACGGGGGTCATGGGGATCCAGGGGAATCAGGGGCACAGGGATCACAGGGATCCAGGGCAACAGGGATCATGGGGCATCATGGGGATCTGGGGGCACAGGGATCCCGTGGAACAGAGCATCAACGGACTGGGGGGAACCGGGGGTCACAGAGATCTGGGGGTCACGAGGCATCACGGGGATCTGGGGGAACCAGGGGTCACAGGGATCCAGGAGAACTGGGGGCATGGGGGAAGGGGGGAGTGGGGAGAAAAAATGGGAGGGAAGGGGGCTGGAGGATCTGGGGGGGGCTGCAGGGACAGGGATGGTGGGGGGGGGGGTGTCTTGGGGGTGACCCCGGCTCTCACCTGGATGTCCAGGTCCTGGTGCGCGGGGTCGTGCAGGAAGAAGCGAAAAGCATCTTCCCAGACGGGGGCAGAGGAGTTACAGACCACCTGGGGGGAGCGGGGTTAGACCCCCACCACCAGCCTGGCCCCCCCAAACCCTGCCCCCACCCCACCCCACCCCCCGCCGCCCCCTCACCTTGCTCTCCCGCGTGACGTCCTGCACCGAGACCTGCACCATGGGGTTGGGCTCCTTGCCCGGCTTCTTCATCTGCGCAGAAAGCGGGGGTCAGGGGGGTCCCCCCAGCTCTGCCCACCCCCCCCCCAGGGACTGGCAGCCCCCCCCCCCCCCCCCCCCCCCCCAACTCACAGGCAGCTCCTCAGCCCGGTCCAAGTACACGACCAGGATGGCGGCGGACGGGGGGTCGGGTTTGGCCGCGATCGCCCGGTTCCTCTCCAGGACCTGGGGGATGGGCCCGGGGGGTGGTGGTGGGTGAGGGCAGGACCCCCCCTGCCCCCCTGCCCCCCCCCCCCCCATGGCTGACCCCGCTCACCTGCTCCAGCCTGGAGGTGTCGGACATGAGGGAAAGCCACTCCAGGCGCAGGTGGAGCCGGCCCTGCCCCCCCTCCTGCAGCGGGAACCACTGCGGGGCAGGGGGGGTCAGCACAGCCCCCCCCAGCCCCCCCGAGCCCCCCACCCCAGCACCCACCTCCTCCAGCACCCGGGCCTTCAGCACCTCCCCGAAATCCAGCTTCATCCTGGGGGGGGGGGGAGGGGGAAGGGAAAAGCTGTGAGCTGGGGGGGTGGGTGAGCTGGGGGGGGGGGGGGGGGGCACGGTGAACCCCCCCCCTCACCCCCAGGTACCATCCCGGGGGTCTGGACCCCTTCCCCCAGCACCTGCCCAGGAGATCATCCTGATCGGGGTCCTTGTCGAACAGCTCCACCTCCAGCTCCTGCCCCGGCACCTCATGCACAATGAACTGGCAGGGACAGGGTCAGCGGGGGGGGGACACACACGGGGGTCCCCCCGCCCCGCACAGCCAGGCTGGGGAGATGGCAGGGGGGTCCCTGCACTCAGCCCGGCTGGGTCAGGGTGCTGCGCCCCCCCCCCACAAGCTGCCGATGCTTGGGGGGGGTCCCTGTGTCCCCCACAACCACAGCCAGGGTGGGGGGGACACACAGGGGTCCCTGTGTCCCCCACAACCGCAGCCAGGCTGGGGGGAGGGACACGGGGGTCCCTGTGTCCCCCACAACCGCAGCCAGGCTGGGGGGAGGGACACGGGGGTCCCTGTGTCCCCCACAACCGCAGCCAGGCTGGGGGGGGACACACGGGGGTCCCTGTGTCCCCCATAACCGCAGCCAGGCTGGGGGGAGGGACACGGGGGTCCCTGTGTCCCCCACAACCGCAGCCAGGCTGGGGGGGGACACACGGGGGTCCCTGTGTCCCCCATAACCGCAGCCAGGCTGGGGGGAGACACACGGGGGTCCCTGAAGCCCCCCCAACCGGTGTGATGGGGGACACAGGGGTCCCTGCAGCCCCCCACATGCCCAACTGGTCTCAGAGGGGACATGGGGGTCCCTGCAGCCTGGACACCCCCAGCTAGTCTGGGGGGACACACGCAGGGGTCCCTGCAGCCCCCCACATCCCCAGTTGGTCTTGGGGGAGGATATGGGGGTCCCTGCAGCCCCCACCCCCCAGCTGGTCTGGCGGGGTACACAGGGGTCCCTGCAGCCCCCCACATCCCCAGCTGGTCTCGGGGGAGGATTCGGGGGTCCCTGCAGCCCTCACCCCCACAGCTGGTCTGAGGGGGGACACGGGGGTCCCTGCAGCCCCCCACACACCCAGCTGGTCTTGGGGGAGGATTCGGGGGTCCCTGCAGCCCTCCACATGCCCAGCTGGTCTCGGGGGACAAGCTGGGGGTCCTTGCAGCCCCCACCCCCCCCAGCTGGTCTGGGGGGGGACATGGGTGTCCCTGCAGCCCCCACCCCCCCAGCTGGTCTGGGGGGGGGGGGTACACGGATGTCCATGCAGCCCCCCACACGCCCAGCTGGTCTCAGGGGAGACACGGGGGTCCCTGCAGCCTGGACCCCCCCAGCTGGTCTGGGGGAAGACACGGGGGTCCCTGCAGCCCCCCACACCCCCAGTTGGGACACAGGGGTCCCTGCAGCCCCCCCCACCCCCAGCTGGTCTCGGGGGAGGATTCGGGGATTCCTGCAGCCCCACACCCCCCAGCTGGTCTGGGGGGGGGCACGGGGGGGGCGTCTCACCTCATAGACCTCGTCCCAGGTGGGGTTGAGGTTGTCGTCGATGACGCGGCTGGTGACCACCTGGGTGCCAACGCGCAGGACGGCGTAGGGGTCCGACTTGCCCTCCACCAGCCCCCCCATGAACCGGTCCTTGGACCGCAGGTCCCGCGCACCCCGCAGGTGCACCCGCACCACACCCTGGAGGGGAGGGGGTCAGCCAGGCTCGGGGGGGGGGGGTCTGGCAGTCCCCCGGGACCCCCAGGCAGCCCTTACCCGGGGCAGGGGGCAGCGGAGCTGGGCGGCCTCGTGCAGGTCGGGCACCAGCGGGACCAGGAGGCGGTTGGGCAGGACGAGGTAGGAGGCGATGGCATCCATGATCATGGTGTCCGACATGGAGCTGGGGGGGGGCACGGTCACGAGGAGGGGGGGCACGGTCACAGGGGGGCCACGGGGGCCACGGGGTCGGGGGGTCGGAGGACCCCACAGCTGGGCTGGGGCTCACCTCAGCCCCGGGATGTCCAGCAGGTTGGTCATCCCCGTCCAGTTGATGTCCAAAGTCTGGGATGAGGGGGGGGCTGGGGTCAGGTGGGGGGGAGACCCCGGGGGGAATGGGGTCAGATGGGGGGGGGAGACCCCGGGGGCCTGGGGTCAGATGAGGGGCGCAGACTCCAGGGGGTAGGAGGGGGGAGACCCCAGGGTGGATGGGGTCAGATGGGGGGGCAGACCCCAGGGGGGATGGGGTCAGGTTGGGGTCATGACCCCGGGGGGATGGGGTCAGATCCAGGGGGGATGGGGTCAGGTTGGGGGGGGGGCACCCCAGGGGGATGGGGTCAGATCCAGGGGGGATGGGGTCAGATGGGGGGCAGACCCCAGGGGGATGGGGTCAGATCCAGGGGGGATGGGGTCAGATGGGGGGCAGACCCCAGGGGGGATGGGGTCAGGTTGGGGGGGGGCACCCCAGGGGGATGGGGTCGGGGGGGGGGGAGCAGACCCCAGCCACACCCTGCTGGTGGGGGGCACTTACCGGGCGCCGGATGAAGAACATGGTGAGGGCCCCCACGATGGGCACGTCCCCGAGGAGGGGCTCCAGGATGATCCGCAGCATCCCATGGAGCTGGGGCAGGGGGAGGGGGGACGAGCAGTGCTGAGATGTGATCCCGCCCCCCCCCCGTGGCCATGACCCCCAACCCCAGTGCCCCCCCAGCCCCCCACCTGCATGCCTTTCACCCCCGCCTTGCAGAAGAACTTCTTCACCTCCACGTCAATCTGGACGTCACCCACGTAGCTGCAGAGATGGGGTGTAGGGATGGGAGGGGGGGGGTGTCTTCGCCATGACACCCCCCAGCCACCCCCAGCGTGGGGGGGGGGGCTCCAGCAGCTGCTGTGCAGTTGGAGACCCCAGCGTGGGGCGGGGGGGGAGGGTTGTGTGTCTGGCTGCTCACCTGATGTTGAGGTCCAGCAGGATCTGCTGCTTGTGGGTGCCAGGGTGGGCTCGGACCCCCAGGACCCGGAGGGGCTGTGGGGGAGGCAGTGGTGAGCTGGGGGGGGTCAGCACCCCCCAGGGGCACCCCCCACCCCCCCGGGGGAGCCCTACCTTCTCGCCCATGTCCACTTTGGTGAAGGTGAAGGTCTGGAGGTGGGTGCTGGAGGCACGGATGGACGGGGCGATGCTCTCCACCAGCAGCTTCTCCATGTACTGGCCGAAGAAGGGCCAGGCCTGCGCCAGGATCTGCGCGGCGGGACCCAACCGGTGGGCGGGATGCAGGGATGCAGGGATGGGAGGATGCAGGGATGGGAGGATGCAGGGATGCAGGGATGGGAGGATGCAGGGATGCACAGAGGGATGCAGCGGGGCTGGCTAGATTCTGGGTGCAGGGGAGCTGGACAGATGGACACAAAAAGGGCAGGGAGGGAGGGAGCGGTGGATGGATGCAGGATGCAGGGAGGGATGCGGGATGCAGGGATGCACAGAAGGATGCAGGATGCACAGAAAGGCTGAGCAGATGTGGGACACGGGGGGGGGGTATGCAGGGAGGGGTGGATGGATGCGGGATGCAGGGAGGGATGCGGGAGGGGATGGGCAGATGTGGGATGCAGGGAGGGATGGGGATGGGATGGGCAGATGTGGGATGCAGGGAGGGGATGGGATGGGCAGATGTGGGATGCAGGGAGGGATGCAGGGATGGGGATGGGATGGGCAGATGTGGGATGCAGGGAGGGATGGGGATGGGATGGGCAGATGTGGGATGCAGGGAGGGGATGGGATGGGCAGATGTGGGATGCAGGGAGGGATGCAGGGAGGGATGGGATGGGATGGGCAGATGTGGGATGCAGGGAGGGATGCAGGGATGGGCAGATGTGGGATGCAGGGAGGGATGCAGGGATGGGGATGGGATGGGCAGATGTGGGATGCAGGGAGGGGATGGGATGGGCAGATGTGGGATGCAGGGAGGGATGCAGGGATGGGGATGGGATGGGCAGATGTGGGATGCAGGGAGGGGATGGGATGGGCAGATGTGGGATGCAGGGAGGGATGCAGGGATGGGGATGGGATGGGCAGATGTGGGATGCAGGGAGGGGATGGGATGGGCAGATGTGGGATGCAGGGAGGGATGCAGGGATGGGGATGGGATGGGCAGATGTGGGATGCAGGGAGGGATGCAGGGAGGGATGGGGATGGGATGGGCAGATGTGGGATGCAGGGAGGGATGCAGTGAGGGATGCACAGACGGACACCTCACCTTGTTCAGCCATTCTGCCCTCTCCACGTCCGGGAAGCTCACCTGCGGGCAAACAGGCCGGGGGTGCCGTCAGACCGGGGGGGGCCAGCTGGGCGCGGGGGGGGGCATGGGGAAGCCTGGCCCCAGGTTTCACTCCCGCTCAGCAGCACGGCCCCACCCAGCCCCTGCCTCAGTTTCCCCAACTGGGCCGGTGGGACACCCCCCACCCCCCCCGGGCGGGGTGACAGTCACCGCAGCTGGGGCTGGGGGTGTCACCCCCCTGCAGCTGTTCCCGGCTCCCCCAGCCCCACGGGGAGGGGGATCCCGCCCCTCCCGGCGACCGCCCCCCCCCCCCCCCCCGCGGCCGGGCAGGAAGCGGCCCCCCGCCCCCCCCCCTCCCCGGGCCGGTGAGTCACAGCCCAGCCCCGGCGGTGCCGGAAGGCCCCGGGCGGTCCCGGGGATGTCAGCCATCGCGGGGGGGGGGAGGCAGCGGGGGGGCGATGCAGCAATCACGGATCACGGGGCGGGGGGGGCCGGACCCGGCGGGAGGCTCAAATGGGGCTCAGTGCAGCCGGGGGGGTCCCGAGCGGGGGTGGGGGGTGGGTGCAGCAGGGGCAGTCGCCAGCAGCGGGGCGGGGGGACGGGGGGGGACGCCGTGTAGCAGCGAGGGGACCCCGGCAGCGGGGTAGGGGGGTCGTGGTGCAGCGGGGGGGGACCCCAGCAGCCGGGGGGGGGACGGGACACGCGGTGCAGCAGCGGAGGGACCCCAGCAACGGGGCGGGGCGGAGGGGGGGCCCGGCAGCGAGACCCGGGGAAGACACGGTGCAGCCGGGGCTGGGGAGGGGTCCCCAGCAGCGGGGGGGGTGGGGTGTCGCGGTGCAGGCGGGGGACACACACGGGGGGGACCCCAGCAGGGGGGGGGGGGGGCCGCGATCCAGCAGAGGAGGGGGGGGCAGCAGCGGGGCGGGGGGGTCGCCGTGCAGTGTGTGTGTGGGGGGGTCCCCAGCAGCGGGGGGGGGGGGGTCCCTCAGCAGCGGGGGACCCCAGGCTCGGTGACCCCGCCGGGAGACAGCACGGGCGGGCGCTGCAGTGCGGCAACCGGGGCCGTTCCGGAGCCCCCCCGGCCCCGGACGCTGCCGCGGACACACGCTGGGTGGGGGGGAGGACGACACGCCCAGGCCCCCGCGCGGAGCCGGTGGCCTCCCCCCCTCCGTTAACGGTTCCGGTGCCCCCCTCCCCCTCCGTTAACGGTGCCGGTGCCCCCCTCCACCTCCGTTAACGGTGTCGGTGCCCCCTTCCTCCTCCGTTAACGGTGTCGGTGCCCCCTTCCTCCTCCGTTAACGGTGCCGGTGCCCCCTCCCCCTCCGTTAACGGTGTCGGTACCCCCTTCCTCCTCCGTTAACGGTGCCGGTGCCCCCTCCCCCTCCGTTAACGGTGCCGGTGCCCCCCTCCCGCTCCGTTAACGGTGCCGGTGTCCCTCCCCTCCGGTAACGGCGCCGCTCCCTTACCCAGGCCGGCAGCTCCCCCGGGGCCGCGCCCAGCCCGGCGGCGGCAGCGCGCACGGCCGCCTCCTCCTCGCGCTGCAGGCGGGCGGCCACGCGCATCCCCCGCTCCCGCGCGCGCCGCCGCCGCCGCCACCCGGCGTAAAGCGCGAGCGCCAGCAGCAGCGCCCCCGCCCCCAGCCCCAGCGCCCCCGCCGCGTAGGCGGGCAGCGCCCAGAGCAGCCCCCGGCCCAGCGCCGCCAGCCCCGCGCCCCGCCGCTCCATCCCGCCGCCGCCGCCGCCGCCGCCGGGGGGGGGGTGGGGGAGGCGGGCCCCGAGCGCGGGGCGGCACCGGCACGGGAGGGGCGGGGCTGGAGCGGCACCGCCCCTCCCCCCCCCCCGATTCCCCCCCCCCCCCGACACGGTCCTGAGGGGCCGCCGGCGCTTCCCCGGGCACCGGCTGCTCGGGGGCCCCGGGAACCGGCTGGGCACGGCCACGGGGCACCGGCAACGGGCTGGGCATGGCCACGGGGCACTGGCTGGGCACCGGGCACCGGCTGGGCACCGCCACAGGGCACCGGGCAGCAGCTGGGCACGGCCACAGGGCACCGGCAACCGGCTGGGCATGGCCACGGGGCACCGCCACAGGGCACCGGGCACCGGCTGGGCACCGCCACAGGGCACCGGGCAGCAGCTGGGCACGGCCACAGGGCACCGGCAACCAGCTGGGCACGGCCACGGGGCACCGGCTGGGCACCGGGCACCGGCTGGGCACCGCCACAGGGCACCGGGCAGCAGCTGGGCACGGCCACGGGGCACCAGGAACTGGCTGGGCATGGCTATGGGGCACTGGCTGAGCACTGCCACGGGGCACCGGGCAGCAGCTGCTCAGGGGGCACCGGGCACCGGCTGGGCACCACCACAAGGCACCAGGAACCAGCTGGTCACCAGCCATGGGTCACTGGGCATGGCCACGGGGCACCGGCCACAGGGCACCAGCTGGGTACTGCCACAAGGCACCGGGCACTGGCTGGTCACCAGCCACGGGGCACCGGCCACCGGCTGAGCATGGCCACGGGGCTCTGGCCTCCGGCTGCTCAGTGGCCATGGGGCACCGGCCACCAGCTGGGCATGGCCACGGGGCCCTTACTGGTCATGGGGCACTGGCCACTGGCTGGTCACCACCACGGGGCACTTACTGGTCATGGGGCACTAGCCACCAGCTGCTCACTGACACAGGCCACTGGCCACTCACTGGCCACTGAGCACGAGCTGCTCGGCAGCCACTGGCCACTCAACAGACATGGGCCACCAGGCACCAGCCACTCACTGGCCACAGGGCACGAGCTACTCACCAGCCACTGGCCGCTCAACAGACACCAGCCGCTCACTGGCCACGGGGCACTTACTGGCCATGGGGCACCAGCCACCAGTCGTTCACTGGCCACAGGGCACCGGCCACTGGCTGCTCACCAGGCCCTGGGGCACCAGCCACCAGCTGGTCACCACCCCAGGTCACTGGCCACCGACTGCCCACCAGCCACAGGGCACCGGCCACTGGCTGCTCACCAGGCCCTGGGGCACTGGCCACCAGCAGCTCACGGGCCCCAGGGGACCAGCCACAGGGCACAGGCCACTGACCCGGCCCCGGGGCAACCACCCTCACCCCAGGAGAGCCACGGTGGCACCGGGGGGCGGGAGAGCGAGCGAGCGCCGTGGACTTTTTGGTCTTTTTAATAGTTGAAAATGTTACAGGGCTCGGGGGAGCCGCGGCCCCGGTGCCGCCCCCCCTGGGACACAGCCCTGGCACTGGGGGGGGCCGTGTCCACACACAGGGCTCCGGGGGGTGCAGCCCCAACCCCCACGGGAGGCTTCACCAACACCCCTCTGTGCGGCGGGTGCCGGACCGAGGCACGAAGCCCCGGCGGGGGGGTCACCACACCGCCAGCCCCCCGCCCCCAGCAGACAAGAGCCCCCACCACTGTCCACAGGCTGGGGCGGCGGGTCTGCTCTTCGTCCTGCTCATCCTCCCGTTTCCCCCGGGGGCTCAGTTTCATGTGGGGGTCGCGGTCCGGCCGGTTGCCCCAGCCCCCCCCCACTGGCAGCATGGCCTCCCACTTTGGGGGGGTCAGTGGGGCATGGCCGTTATCCTCATGCTCTGGGAGGCGATGGGGTACGTCACCATGGGGGTGGTGGCGTGGCTCATGGTGATCCCCCCCAGTGGCTGTGCCATGGAGACGGCCACCGGTGCCACCGAGACGGCCACCGGCGCCATGGAGACAGGGGGGGCCATGCCCTGTGCGATGGTCTGGGCCAAGGCGGCCGAAAGCGGGGTGATTTCGGGGTTCATGGGGGGAGCGGCGTTGGCAGGGGGAGCCGCCTGGGCTCCGGTGGGAGCTACCAAATCCTGTTGGGATACGGGCCGGGGCTGGAGGGCCTGGCTGCTGAGCGTGGTGTGCGTCTGGGCGATGCTGTGGTTGTAGTTGGTGACGGTGCCCACGGTGGGAGCCAGAGTCTGCTCAGTGGCGGTGGCGGTGGAGCTCAGCGTCATCACCTTGGCCTGGTTGCGGAACTGGGCGTTCTGCTCCAGTAGCACCTCGTTGGTGGCCAGCAAGTTGTTCACCTGCTTCTTGAGATCCTCCACGCGCTTGCGCAGCATGATGTTCTCCTCCTCCAGCAGCCGGTACTCCACCGTCCGCGGGCTGGCGAAGCTGTACTCGTAGGTCTCGAAGTGCAGCCCGTCCACCCGCCGCCGCTTCAGCACGGGGTCGTGGTCATCGTAGCGGTCGGGGTCATAGATGGCGTCGTAGGGGTCGTAGCGGCGGCCGGCCGGGACGATGCCCTGCTCGCGGGCC
Organism: Falco punctatus; assembly: GCF_963210335.1. NCBI lineage: Eukaryota > Metazoa > Chordata > Aves > Falconiformes > Falconidae > Falco > Falco punctatus. Next base: position 3,833,897 of record NC_137598.1, read on the forward strand.
GCCATGCCCCGCGCCTCATACTCATAGTCCCGCTGCAGGTGCTGGAACTTGCACTTGGCACCCCGCTGGCAGTCGCCCTTCAAGAAGTCCCGGCAGATGGGCACCTCCTCCTTGCTGTTGGGCAGGTCGGCGGGCGAGAGTCCCAGCCCGGCGGCCACCTTCTGCCGCAGGCGCGGGGGCAGCTCCCCCGTCTTCTTGTAGCAGTCCTCGTCCTCCTTGGTGCCGTGGATGAAGCGGCAGTTGAGACGGACGCACTCCTTGTTCTGAAAGTCGTGGCAGAAGATGAACTCGTTCTTGCGCACGCCCAGGTTGGTGACCTCGCTGATGTCGGGGTGGCGGAAGCGGCAGCGCTTGCCTCGCTTGCAAACGTTGCGCAGGAAATCGCGACAGATGTCGTCGGCGTTGGCACCCACCTCATCGCCGCTGTTGCCGTTGTTGTAGCTGTCACGGTCGGGCATCTTCGCCACCGCTGCCGCGGGGCTCCGGGCACTGCGGGAGGGAGGGAAGGGGGTGAGGGAGGGTACCGGGAGCGGCTCCCCGGGACCGGGGGGAAGCACCTGTCCCAGGGCACCGGCCCAGCCCCACACGGACCCCGCCGACCCTGCCCAGTGCTAGCGCCACCGCGGCCGCCGAGCCGCTGGAGAAGGGGGGGCCCGGACAGCCCCTCACGGCCGCTCCCCGGGGCTGCCTGTACCGTTCACTGGGGACGGCCCGGGACAGCTGGAGGGCCCCGGCGTAAGCGCCTGCCGGCCCGTGACAGCCCCGCCGGGTCGCACCGGGAGGGCGGAGGGGGCCCTGCCTCCCCGCCGGGTCTCCATAGCAACCAGCCCGCAGGCCCGGGGCAGGCCCGGCGCCGGGGCCCGGCTCAGGCGCGGGCGGCCCCCGCGGGGACGGCGGGCCAGGGCCATTCCCCGGCCCGGTGAGGCCCAGCCCGGCCCGGTGCGGCTTGGCCCGGCCCGCCCCGCACTCACCCGCTCGCGGCCTCCTCGCGGGTCCTCCAGCACCAACAATGAGCGTCCCCTTCCGGCCGCCGCTCTGCGCCGGGCAGGAAGTGCTCTATGGTACTTCCGGGTCGACCCGGAACGAGCTGCGCTTTTCTTTCCGGGGCTCCGGCGTCACCGTAACGTCATGCTTCTGCGCCGCCGTTTCGCGCGCACCCGCTGACTCCCCCTGCCGCGCCGGCGGCCCCGCTTCTCCCCGGTACCGGCCTCACGCCGTGGGGTCCCGGCCCAGCCAGCCCCGGTACCGGAGGCCTCCCCCCGGCCCTCGCCCCATTACCGGAGGAACCCACCCAGCCCCCTCCCCAGGGCTCCCGTCGGTCCCTGCTAGTCCGCCCCGTTACCGAAGAAACCTCACCAGTCCACCCCGTTACCGGAGGGCCACCCACCCCACCAGCTGTCACCCCGTCAGCGGAGGCACCCACCCAGCCCCCTCCCCAGTTCTCACCCCGTTACCGGAGGAGCACACACACACCCACCCCAGTTCGCGCCCCGTTACCGGAGGAGCACACACACCCCCACCCCAGTTCGCACCCCGTTACCGGAGGAGCACACACACCCCCACCCCAGTTCGCGCCCCGTTACCGGAGGAGCACACACACACCCACCCCAGTTCGCGCCCCGTTACCGGAGGAGCACACACACCCCCACCCCAGTTCGCGCCCCGTTACCGGAGGAGCACACACACACACACCCCAGTTCGCGCCCCGTTACCGGAGGAAGTCCCCCCATTATCCCACCGCCTCTGGAGGAACCAACACCGTGTCCCAACAACACCAGCTTTATTCGCGGCACGGAGCACTGAACCGGCCCGGCGCAGCGGGCCTCCCCCGCGGCACCGAGCCCCTCCCGGGACACCGGGGCGTCTCCCCGGCGGCGGCTCTGAGCCTCGGCCCCGCTGGGCTCCGCGGCGGGGTCTACTTGGACCTCTGCCTCATCTTCCTCCTCTTGCGCTTCAGCCTGAGGGAGAGAGCGGCGCTCAGCGCCCGGGGCCGACCCGCTGCGGCGGGACAGGGCAGCGGCCGGAGCCCCCCCGCGCCCCCCGGTCCCGGGGGGAGCCCCGGGGGAGCCCCACGTACCTGCGCATTCGCTTCTTGCGCCACTGCGGGAGAAGAGAGAGGAGCGGCGTTAGTGCCGGTACCGGAGCGCCCAACGTGTGCCCGCCCCGTGGCACAGTCCCTATTCCCGGTCATAGTCGAGCCCCCCCGCCCCGGGCCCCACACACCCGGCGTGTCTCCCCGTGCCCCCTCCAAGGAATTCCCGGTGAACCGACATCCCCCAGCCCCGCCGCAACGGAGTCCCCCGGGTCAGGGCCCCGGGGGACTCTCCAGGCCGGGACCCACAGGGAGGACAAGGAGGGGATGAGGTGCCATCGGCCGGGGACCCCCGGGGATGTTTAGGGTGCCATCGGCCGGGGACCCCCGGGGGTGGGTGGGATGAAGGGGGTAGTGGTGGGTGTCTGAGGCACCATTGACCTGGACCCCCGGAAGGATGGGAGCTGTGTCAGGATGTGTTTAAGGCACCATCGGCTGCCCCCGCGCCGCCCCCCGCCGCTCACCTTGGCCCTCATGGCGGTGCGGAGGCGCCGCGCTCACTCCCGGCGGGCGGGCGGCGGCGGGGGTGGTGGATGGCGGCGGATGGCGGCGTCGGCCCCGCAAGATGGCGGCAGCAGCGGCCGAGAGAGGCCGTGGTCGCCCGCCGGGGCCTATTTATAGGGCAGCGCTGAGGCCCCGCCCCCTTCGGCGCGGAGCAGGCCGGGAGCTGCAGTCCGCTGCCCCGGTGCATGACGGGGCGCGGAGTTCGTCCTGTCGCCGCCATTTTGCGCAGCCCCGGGGCAACGGGGACCGCGGTGCGGCCTGGGGGGGCTGGGGGGCGAGGGGTCGTCCCCGCCGCAACCCCCCGCCGCAGCGAGCAGAGCCGCGCCTTGGCCCAGGACAGGTCGCTAGTCACGTTTATTGTAAAAAAAAAAAAAAGTTACAATTGTTCTTGGGTGCCTGCTTGTCATCGTTGACAAATGGGACTTTTCTTGCTTGTCTTGAAGTAGTTTGCTCTCTTGAAAGCCAAAAATTAAATAGAAATATAAAATTAAATCAATCTCCAGCATGCCTCAGTGGTTTATAAATCATTCCTGTGGGCGACAAGGAAGATCAGCTCTCCCTTTCTTCCACGCAGGGCTGAATATCGCTTAAAAACACTAAAACCTTCCTCCTGGGGAACCAGATTTTTAAAAAACACTAAAACCTTCCTCCTGGAGAACCAGGATCTTCCTTTTTTTCCCCTCAAGGTCACGGTTAAGATGTCGGAGCCACACAGCCCAGACTCCAGCACCTCCATCCCGTGCCGGCCCCAGCCGCGCAGCACTGCCAGAGCTGGAAGTTGGAGAACAGGAGCAGAGAGAGAGAGAGAGATGGAAAAATTCAGAAAAAAAATAGCGCATCGTTTATTCTCTTTTATTGACTTTGGTAATATTTGCACGTGTGGAGTTTGGGGTGGAAAACCAAGATCTTGGCGAGGAAGCACGGTGCCTGCGGAGACGCCCGGGAGTGTTTTTCAAGGCGAGAGTTTTTCCCAAGTACAGCTACAGGAGGGGAATAACCAGAGCCGGTCAGCAGGTATCAGCAAAGAAAAAAACCTCACATTCAACTACATGGAACTCAGTCGGCTTTTTTCTTTTTTTTTTTTCCTTTTTTTTTTTTTTTCTTTTTTCTTTTTTAAAAAAAGACTTACTATAAAAGAACGATACCCCCAGCCAGTCTCTAGCCTGAGTCCGACAACTCCAGTAGCGCTTCCCTCGCCTGTCGCCACAGGAGCACGTGCGGACGGGAGACCCTTCTGAGAGCTGCACGCACGTGAAAAAGAGTGGAACATACTCGCGGGCCATGGAAACCAGCCACAGGGAAGAATCAAACTCCCCGGGGACACCAGGGAATTAAAAACTGCTGCCAGGTGGCGGGCAGCTCTCCTGCCCCTCCGCAGAGCCGTCAGGTGGGGAATGTCATCTGCTTCCCAGCAAGTTGGACAGTCAATTTAAAAACAAGCTCGCCACAGCAGCGTATTACAAAATAGAGTGTTTATATCAAGGCAGAGACAGAACAGAGTAGACAGAACAGTCTACAGTCTCACAGGGGACATAAAATTTGACAGTTTTCCCAATTAAGAATGTACAATCTAGAGGCTAAAAGAAAAAGAAAAAAAGAAAAAAAAAAAAAAGAGAAATCCTCTGCCCCAAGGAAACTGAGAGGAATGCCTACGTGGCCGGGGGGAGCCGAGACGGCGCAGCGAGGCAGATCCCCTTACACCGTCCACGCGTACCATATCACTAAACACAGGGCACTTTTTCTGGGGCGTAATCAGCAGTTTGGTGTGGGGTTTGGGGTTTTTTTCCTCCAAGAAAATCTGCAAAGGGAGAAAATTAAAAAAATAGGGAGGAAGAAGAAAGCAGGCAGCTCTCTAAACTCCCTCTCTCAGTGGGATCGGCTTGGTTCACCTCTTCAACAAGTTTGGGTAGTATAAAAGGTTAGAAAGAGTGGATATAGACTAGCTTTTACTCCTGATTTTATTTTTCTGCTTTCTTTTTAACGTAGTCTGAAGTGGCTGAGAGAATCCTCCCTCATTGGCAAAGTCAATAGGAGCTGGTTGTAGTCGGTGGGAAGTCCAGACTGTTTGGTTTTTTGGTCATAAGAGACAAACAGTGCTAGAATTATTTCGCTTCTGGGTTTTTTTTTGGGGGGGGAAAGGGGCGAGTGTGTGTGAATCGGGTGCTACATGGAGGGAGCGGGAGCTGCTCAGTCGCCAGCCTCATTCTCTTCCGCCGTTTCTCCCGTGGTGGCATTCTCTGCATTCTTGGAGGCCTGCGGAAACAAACCCACGGCAGCGGTCAGAACCAGGGCTGGCTCGGGGACCAGGACGCAGACCCCCCTGGGGGGACACACAGCCCCTTCCCACAAGGCTGCTGCTGCCCAAGCTGGGGGAACACCAGGCTATTCTTTATCCCAGGCTGGGAGGCGAGCCCAAAACGCGACCACGCAGGACCTGGGTAACATTTGGCCGCTGCTGACTAGCGAGAGAGAACATGCCACTAAACCCCACAAAACGTGGCCCAATTACCTTCTTTTTCTTCTTTTTCTGGGTCTTCCGGCTTGCAGAACTTTGTAGAAGGGCCTAGAGACAGGAAGGAAACATCACAAGCTAGAAAGCAGGCTCTTTTTTTTTTTTTTTTCTTTGACAGGCAATAAAGGGGAACGCTTTTAGAGTGGAAGGAGCACCGCCAGCCACCGAAGGAATGCTGCTAAGTCCTAACGGGCACAGTGATAGATGGGGAATGCCACAGCATCACGCCCCGCCGAGGTATGAGGCCTTGGAGCCAGCTGCTGAGGCTGCTCAGCCCCTCCTCGAAAAGGGCTGGGCACCCTTCTCAAGCCCCGAGCGCCAGCACTTGATGCAGGAAACAGGGGCCCAACCTGGGCTTAAACAAAATCTTTCTCATTTTGAAGCTTGCGCCTCCGCCCCTCCCCTGCACGCTCCTCCAGATTTCCCTTCCCACCTTCACCCCGAGGGATGCTGAGCCAGGGTGACCCCCACCACATGCTACCGTCTCTTTCATTTTTATTTTTAAACCAACCTTCAGTTCTCCATCTTGCACCTCAAACTCCGACTTATAGAGTTCGGGTTCAAAGGGGCCGCTGGTTATCCTCATGGGACCGTTGGGCATTAAAAGCACTGTGAATTTGAACTGTGCAACAAACTCTCCTGCAAGACAGAAACGGGCGTCACGCCACCGCAGCCCCCACAGATCCGATCCACCAGGTAGCTGGGCAGGTATTTCCGACCAGGCATTGTTTCGATTCCTGTGCTATTCCCACACTGTCGCTGCTAAAAACCACCTCACAGGAATTTCTTAAGCCTACCCCGCCCAGGGCAAAACGATTCCTTCGCCACCACCCTGCCACGCCTGCTCTGTAAGCAAACCAGAGAGCCTCAGCCATCAATCTCTCCTCCTGCCCAGGAAATTACTCCGCAAAAAAAAATAAATAAACCCAACAACTTTCATCTCATCCCTGGAAGAATTCCACTACAAGATCCTGAAGCCAACGGGTAGCGAGTTTCCTGGAGGATAAATCCCAGGGCCCTTGAAGTCCATCTCTGGTATTTGCACAGTGACAGAGTCAGCACCGGCATTGCCAGGCTCCGGAAGCAACAGTTGTCCACCGAGCCCCTCCATGCCCGGCTCCCAGTCCTCCCACTGCCTGCACTCACCTTCCTTTTCGTAGAGGACATTGAAAGGCTGGAGCAGCTCGTGTTTGGCGCATTCCACCACCCCCATCCTGGCCTTCTTCTCATCCTCAAATGCCCTGCGGAGGAGAAAGAGCCACACCTGAGCTCAGGCCCTTTCCTGGAAGTCAGAATCCACCCCACAGGTTGCAGAATTGCCTCCAGGGTCAGGCTGGAAACTTTATATTCCCCGGCGTCCCCCTCGCCCCAGCAGTGTCATGGTGCAGTGACAAAAGCAGGCAACTGGCCGGGTGAACTGCTGCCTCCAGAGAGCGGAAAAAACGAGTGGATTTAAAGATGAAAAGAGCCTGTCAAGCGAACGCTTGTTTCCTCAGTTTGAGGGTACGTTGCATCCAAAAACTGATGGGAACTGCCCCGCCTCTGCATGCTCTGCCCTGACACTGCTTTCACCCCTGTTTTATTCTAAACGCAATTCCCAGCTCGCCACCTGCCACGCGAGGCACAGGAGATTCTCAAATCCGCAGGCTCTGCCTGGGATTCCTGCTTAAGCCTGTAACATCCTTCCTACACCCACTCCTAGGCTCAAATACAGCAAACCCCAACGTAAAGCAGCACAGGCAGCCTCCTCCTCCTCCTCTGCGACAGGACGGTGAAAGCAAGTTGGTTTTGCTGGCAGCAGAGTCTGTAAGCTCACGCAAAGCATCCAGCTCTGAGCACACGGGGAGGCCACGAGTAAGAGCAAATACCTGAGAGTAAATGGCATAGTATCAAAGCGCCTCTCCACCTCACTGAAAAAGGCACGGGAGGTTTTCATCTTCAAGCCATATTGTTTGGAGGGATCCCTTTTGTAAATTGTAGTTCTCTGTCCAGCATCCTTTGCCTAAAAATGCAAATAGCGCTGAGAGACCAGGAAAGCAGCGCAGCGCTTCCTCAGCCAGACCAGCCAACCGCCTGCACGCGCTGGGACGTTTATATCGGACCAGCACCATCCCTATGCTGAGATTGTAAGGGTGCACCTCAACTTTTTGGATGGAAAAAGCTCCACCCAAAGAGCCAGAGATACCCAGGCAACAAGGAACTCCTGGCTGGAACTGGCACCCACAAGGACGTGGCTGTCAGCACTGTGGGATGATGATGGAAATGCTGAAACACGGGCGCTTTGACCACACGCACAGAGGATGAGCAGAGGGCCAAGAAGCACCAGACTCACCTTTCCCTCTCCACTGCTGACGAGAACATCAACAGCGTAAACTTCGTGGACCTCAAATTCTGCTTTTTCATGGTCCTTCCTGGATGAAAAAAAAAAAAAAAAAATTGGTGAGTCAAAAGAATGGTAAATAGAGAAAACCTCCTACAGGGCCAGAGTGCCTCAAACAAGCCCACGCTGGGCTCAGCCAGAGAAGGTCTAAAGCACCAAGTGGAGCTACGGCGCTACAGCAACCAGGCCCCCAACCAGAAGAGCAAAACTGGCACAGAAGACACAGAAACTGAAGATGCCAGGCAGCCGAGCTGACCAGCGACAGGCTGGCAGAGAAGGAGGATGACAAGCCAGAGCTCCTCCTGCCCATGACAAGTAGCTCCATCCCCAGTGAAGGGTGGGAGGGCCCTTAAGACATTCAGCACCAGCTCTTTGGACTTGTGGCCAGGTCCTGGGCAAGCCAAGAGCCCCACTACACCTGGCACATCACCACGCCTGAGGACTTCACAGTCCAAATGCTGCATTTAAAGCCAGTGAGACCCAATCCCGAGGGTCTCCGAGGGAGAAGAGCTGCTGGGACAGGGAATGAAAGGGAATGACACGTCCAACTCATTAGTTAAACCCATCCTGAGATGGTACCGACAGCCATCACCATCCAGTGGGCTCCTGGCAGCTTCTGCAAGGCGACCAGTAGGTCTTGGCACAACTCCTGGTGAATGAGCATCCACCGCTACAAGCAACAGTTGGTTGTTCTGCTGGCAGCCTCCAGCAGACTCCTTTGAGAAACTGGACAGAAACCAAGAGCGCTTGCAGGTGCCAGCGAGGAGCCTCACGTCGGTGACTTCCAGCTTTTCTTTCTTGGAACAACCCCCAAAGAGAGCCACACTTCACGGGTTCCCAAGCTACGAATTGGCCATACTGGGGCCGACTTCAAGAAAGAGGCCACACGGGGAGCGGTCTGTACCCCAGTGAAATTAAACCTACCTGCTACAGCCCCCCAGCTTGATATTGCAGCAGGAAACGGGGGCAGCATTCTGGACCTAGTCACCCCCCCTCCCAAACGCTGCTGGAAGCAGCAACCCTGGAGGTGATGCTCACTTTTGCTGGTCTGTAGGGTTCTGGATGATTGTTTTCTCTCCATCGATCACATGCTGTTTCAGCTGGTGTGACAGCATCCCTGCCGCGATAAGAGAATCCATTAACACCTCTGAGCTGCAAACGACGCAGTGACTTGCATTATTACCACCCCAGGGCCCAGGGCTCGGCTAGAGCGAGCGCGAAGGCAAACTGTCTTCAGCATTAGCACTTCCTCAGCTTCCCTCTGCTGCAGACCCTCAGGGGCATCAGCACGGATGAGGGATGCTCCCCAGCCAGCTGCCAAGGCCTTGCAAGAGCGACCACTTCTCCGTAAGGCATACGCGCTCCGCCAGCGGGCTGCCACGGACCGGAGGTGAACACACAGCCACGTGCGACGCAACCCCAGGCATTTTTAAAGATGCCAAATGTCAAATTAATGGAAACTTTCAGTCTCTTCCCCAGCTCCTCAGCCGGCCAGCGCTCAAAAGGCTGTTTGAGGGGGTTGCTTTACTTCTTCCTCCCCTGTCCTACAGTGAACCTTCACATGGAAGCCTGGGAAGAGGCACTCGGGGCCATTCCTGTTCTGCTCCCCACGCCAGCAGCCAGCAGGGAGGGTCGCACGTCCCCATTCAGGAAGGACGGCTGCCGCTGGCGGGAAGGGAAAGCACAACCCCAGCCGCCAACAGCTCCGTTTGTTTTCATCAACTGGGGCCTTATGCTGCTGCCAGTGCCTAGATAATTACGGCACTTGACTGTTTCCAAAACAGTGGCTGCTTAAACTCCCTTGACAGTGTGAGCGGCCGCCTCCTCACTGCAGCTGATGCCATGTTTTTTCACAGAGAAAGGAGCAAAGCACTGAGGAGACCCACAAAGCCATCCCACACAAGGAACAGGGACCCGAAGTTCCGAGCCTGGGCTAAGGCAAGCAAAGAGAACGAGCCAGCTTTAAAGTATTTCAGGAAATTTAACTAAGAAGAGACCGATTTAATTGCGGCTGAAGGAACCATTTGACAGTGATGTCACCCCCCAGCAGAAAAGCATCTGCCATGTGCCAAATGTCAGGCCAAGCTCTCTTGCCACCTTTCCGACAAGAAACCAGTGGTCTCATTTCTACCAGACGCTATCCCAGCGCCTTCCCACTCGCCCGTAATCAACGCTGTGAAAAGAACGTGAATCAGTTTAGAGCTGGAAGGAAATTACGTACCCTGCACATGTATGGGCTGCTTTTGCAGCAGCTCCCGCCTTACAAACAAGCTCTGTTATGTATTTACTAAAGGGGTTTTGACCACGAGTGGTCAAGTGCGAAGGCAAAAACCCACGCAATTTGCCCAAGGGCCACTACCTACCAGCCCTGGAAGCTCATATCATTCCTAGATTAACGCTTCTTTCAAAATTAAAAAAAAAAAATAAATAAATGGAAGAAAGAATTTTTAAGTTTTGAAGGGGTTTGGGGTTTTTTTGTGGGGTTTTTTTTTTTGGTTTGTTTTTTTTTTTTTTTTTAGCAAAGGCTGCTGCATATAAAGATGGCGTGCCTAGGACTTGTCGTCGTTAAATGTTTCCCGGAATTTGAACAGGGCAGCTCAGGATTTAGGGTGCAGCTACAACATCGCTGCCTCCAGTCGGCAGCTCCCCTGTCCTTACCTTCAATCGGCGTGCAGTGAAACGAGTGGGCTATTTTGTTCCACGCGTCTGTCACTTGTGTGTTCTGCATGAAGGACACAGGAAAACACATTAAGGATATAAAATTCAAGCCACAAGCATGACAGGGTTTAACTTGACAGTGTTTTGTGATAAAACCAGCAGGTTTTCTGACTGGTGCTCTAACACTTTCATAAAAAGGAGAAAAGAGTATCAGGCATCCATTTTTAATCCTGTATCAACAAAACCAGCACGTAACACGAGGTCAGCTCAGCCTCCCGCACTGCGCCCAGCACCTTCTCACAAGGATCTTTTTAGGGCATCACGCTGGGAACTGAGAGCGACGCAAGTACGTCTGGAATAGTAACGCAGCGACAAAGGAGATCGCCCACGAGTGCCGAGATGCCCAGCACCCAGCGAGGGAGGGGTGCAAGTGGGAGATTTAAGGGAGCACCGTTCAGCTGCTGCCTCCAGATTCCCCTCTGCGCTGCGCAATTCCTCCCAGGCAAGGTCACACTCTTATCTCTACGCACGAAGCGTGGCACAGGCAGCGTCCATACTTGAACTTCTTCTCTCCTACCCCAATATACTTTCCCCCGTATCAGTCACTCACCTGGTTTCCAGGCTTTACCAAGCGCAGAGCAGCTTCGGCACAGAGATGAGCCGCCTTGATGACATCAGCTTTACGGCCTGACACAGGGTTTTCCTGGAAGAACAGAAAAAAAAAAGGCTTTTTAAGGTACGTTCCCTGCCCTCTTATTAGCCACAACACCGTTCTGAGAGTCTCGAGATGGAGATTCTCCATCTAACGGGACACACTCCCCCCGAGTGAACAGGGAAATTAGCTCAGAGGCGGCAGGGCTTCTGGCTTCACAGCTCCATCATTAGTCTCTCCTTCATTAAAAGAGCAGATGAGCATCAGCCACAATTAAACCAGCTCTCTCACAAATTTCAACACAGACATCCTAGTACAAGCACATCACTGTCAAAGACTGAAAACAGAACAAGATTCTTGCATAGCCAGAAATACAGACTGGAAAGATTTCAATACACTTCAAAATAATATTATTTTTTTAAAAATTTTCTCCCCATCAAGTTGTTCAGACACAGCCACCGGAGAAAAACCATTCCCAAAACCATACCACCAGCCTCCTCCCGAGACTACAGCTAAAAAATTTGTTCCGAGCTTCCAGGACAACTGTACGGACGCAACAGTAATTCCCACCACGTGAACGTAGCTTGGGTGTCACTTCCAAAATGCCCAACCAAGCCACAGGTGCCACGGCAGTGTCCTCGCCAACACGTGCCGGGGCCAGATGCTGGCACTGGCCCCCTGCGAGGGAAGCCCACGCTGGTGCATTCAGGCAGGAGAAATGGGCAGCAGGGACTAGTTTTGGGGTCCAAAAAACCCCCCGAGCTCCGTTTGCGAAGCTAGTGACTCCCAGCAGCGTGGCGCTCGGCTCTCCCTGTGCCTCGGCCAGTAGAGGGGGCAGCAAAACCAGTCTGCCCAGTCGGCCCCACAGCCCCAGACATTCTACATGCAAATAACTCACTGCAGCGCTGCTCCTACGGGGTTCATCTCAGATTATTTGTAACCTTGCAAAATCGTACGTGTTGAAACAGCGCGTCAGCCCTCGTTTTCCAGAGGACTGAATAATTTTTAAGGAAAGGGACAGTTTTCACGCCGTCGCTGCTGTGACACCAGACCTGCGGCGTGTCAGCGAAACAGGCTGCTGCGGCCTTTGGAACCTGAGGCACCCCAACATCAGCTTTTTAACTTCTCTTTTAGGCTGCAGGTAAAGCAGAAGCAGCAAGAGACACTACTTCATTAAAAACCTACCTTTGAGGCGTCTATGACAAAACTGTGTGCTACATTCGCTATGAAGCCATCAACATGGACTCCCAAGTCACTGCAACACAAAGGAAGTTAATTACAGGTGGAGCGTCACGGCTCAGGAAATTCGTGTGACTTCTAGAAGCATCGGAAGACTCAAGCACATTTCAAGCACTTCACCTGGGTTGCTATTAGATTCTTTAATTAGCCATGCCAAGGAAGTACACACCAAGTAGGATTAGAAAGCAAAGCCCAGGCGCCAACAGCGATCTCACAAGAATTCCAACCAAACCACTTACATTTTGACCAAGTCTCCGTCTTTGAGGATGTAGTCTTGGTCACTCTTCAGGGGGGAGAAGTGACAGACACAGTTATTTACTGATATACTCGTCGGGAAGGCAATACCTATAAAAGGAGGGAAAAAAATAAACAAATATTCCATGAAATCTTGCAGCCTCACGCCTGGCGTAGACGGCAGCCCCACCAGTGTGGGCCATCACTCAGCGTGTCAGGTTTTGAAGTGCTGTAAAAGGTCCCATCACAGAAACCTGTAGCCAAGAGGCTACGAGGAACGCTGTGCACAGTCTGCTCCTGTGGGCTCTCCTTTGGCCCAGGCAACCATCAAAGAAATCCGCCCAAGGCAGTGAGCCACCCGCAAAAGGAACCTCAAGTCTCCAGAACAGAGATCGGGGAGCGCTCACTGACGTGCTTGCCTGTCACACAATTTCCTCGGCAACTAGAGAGCAGCGATAACCGCACTGCAGGCCTTCCCACGGGGAGGCTGCTGCTCTCCAAAGTAACCCTGGTTTCAGGGGGGGATGATGGGGTACATCAGAATGGGAAGCTGAGGCTCATCAGTGATGCTTATCAGCCAGGCAGGCAGGAGGATTTGGGTTCAAATTAGCTTCCTGGGCAGGACAAACCATTTCTTATACCAATTATCAGAGTGGTGCTTTCTGTGCTCTTGCCCGTTTGCACCAGCCACCCAATGGGACCAAGAAACACAACAGCACTGAAAATACCTTTGGAGCAAGCCTCACCTTTTTTCATTTCTTTTTCCTTCTTGAAAATCTTGCCAGTCTCTTCCATGATCATGGCATCTCCCTTCTCGCACAGGCAGAGAACCGACGCTCCGGAATTGGCTGCTTCAACCACCGCACGCAGGACCCCTTAATGCAAACACAGACACGAAGCTGCTGAAGCATGTTAACGATAAAACAGCCTTACATCCAACACCAAGGCTCAGTGCACAGCACCGTGGTGGAAAAAGCTGTTTGTTTTCTAAGAGAGAACAGGACTCTGGACTCAGCTTTTCACCAAAAGGACCAAGAACAGGCAGAAATCCCACTTTCATCTTTATTTTACTTTTGAGAACGTTTTCACAGAGCACGCGAGTGAACGTACGTCGGGGTTGGCGCAGGGGAAGCACTGCAGCTTCAGACACCTGCCTGCACAGACCGAGGTCTGTCAAACAAAGCAGCCGAGCAGAAACACTGCTCTCCCACATTCTTTCTGGAGAAGTCAGAGCTACAGAAACAGGTTTGGAAATTACTTGGGAGACAGGATGCGCAGCACATCAAAGGAGCAGGGGCCTGTGCTGTGGACGTGCCGGACCAGAGGTACGGAGCAGCCAAACAACTTTGCCGGGTACAAGAGCCGGCGGCGGCGCAGGACCGGCGCTGCGGAGCCAGTTACATTATTAGTCCCTTACTCTGCAGAAACGTGTTTTAAAGGTAACCCACGTGGCTCCTGCTCCGGCCTGGCAGTGCCAGCAGCTGCCAGCGCGCTGCCTGACACAAGGAACTCCACACGCCTGGCTCTGCGCTGCAGGTCAGAGGAAGTTTTGCTGCCTGCACCCACTTTGGGGCATATTCTAGCAACCCACAAGTCCCAGCGGCGTTTCGGTTCTGCCACAGATGACAACACGCCTTGTACTTTAATAGGATAAGAGGGGAAAGGGGTGTAGAAGCAGTGGCTTTGATTGAAACCCTGCAGAGTGACACGCACAAACGCATCTCGATGGCGATACAGGGGCCCAGGGGTGGCTGGAGGAGCCACATCTCAGCGGCTTCCCCACCAGTCCGCAGGCCAAGGTGCTCCAGCTGTCACCAGTGGACCCCTGAGCTACCATTTCCCCTTCTTCCTCCTCTCTCCAGCTGGGACACTTTCCAGGGAGTCACAAAGCCTCCCTACCCTGAAATGTTTTCAGATCCTGGGGTAAAAGGTCTCCTTCGCAGTTTCTCCTGGTTCTGCGATCGTTTGACAAGAGGCTGTTTTGCGAAGTGCCTCTGTCGGGGGGGTTCTGTAACCGATGGTATGTGTTCGAGGTACAACAGCAATAAATATTTCAGAAGCGCTGAAGGGGATGTTTACGAGCAGGTGGGTTTTCCTCACTTCCGTGACAGCGAGTAAAAACCTGAAGTTTTTCACCTGCGTGATGACCTGAACTGCAAACCCCTTCAGCCACCTTCCCATGTGCCACAAATAACAACGAATTGGAAATATTTTTCGGTCCAGATAAAAGTCTGATAAAGAGATGTTCGGTGGATGGCAGGACACGAAGAGGAAACGTTAAACAGTGCAAAGATAACCGGAGAGCCGTGCTCATCAGAGCGTTCGAACGAAACGAAGAAGCAAACAGCGTGAGAGCACTGAGCAAGGAACACCTACTAATGGTCCCGCGTCCTTCCACCGTGCTTCATTTAGGGAATTAAAAGCCCTCTGTATCATTAAAGGCAACTCACTCTGAGAAGAGCCCAAGGCATCTGGAACTTTTTTTTGCCACTGTTCTGCGTTTGCTTTTCCCAAACACGCTCACACCGCCCGTAAGGGAGGAAGGAACGCCGCGACGGAGCTGCCTTCCCCCCTTGGGCCCCTCCACGCAGCCAAACTCGGGGCAAACCATAAAATCCAGTTTGCCCAGCAGACGGGAGAAGGAAAGCGGTGCCCTCCCTTCCCAAAGGGGAACCCACAGCGCGGCGGCTCTCAGCCCCGCATCTCTCCTGAGCTGCATCCCAAGTCACCAGCTGGAGCGATGACTTAAAAAGAAGCGTGGAAGTCAGCAACAATTAGTGTGGGACACGAGGCTGCTGGGGACGCCGGGTACACCTCATCGGACCGGTCCAGTCAGCTCCTGGAGCAGCTGTCACCCTTCTCGAGGGGCAGCGAAGCACCATTAATGAGACAGCAAAAATAAACGTTTTAAAAAAAAATTACAGCCAAAGAAAATGACACGGGGGGGGGGAGGGGGGGTGTAAAGCTTTAGGGGTCAACAAGGCAGGGCCCCCGCCCCCGGGGAAGCCTTCCCTCGGCAGGCCCGGGGTCCCCGCGGAAGGGGGTTGCTGCCAGGGCTGAGCCCGCTGCTCCCCAGTACCGGAGGCTCACCCCACCGCTGTCCCCACCACCCACAGCGTGGGGCGACCCCCGGGGCTGCGCTGCCCCGGAGGGGTTAAAGCCCCGAACAAAAGAGAGGACTGGGGCAGCAGCGGGGCCGGGGGGCGGGGGGGGCAGCGGCGCCGGGCCCCCCCCCCGCGGGAGGGAATGCGGCCGGGGCGGGGGGGGGGGGGCGGCCGGCCCCGCGTCGCCGTGTGTCGTGTTTCCCCCCCTCCGCGCCGCCGGTGCACGTGGGGCGCGGAGGCCACGTGCCGGCAGCGGCCGCCGTACGGGCCCGGGGCCTGGGGGACCCGAGCAGCCCCTGCCGCCCCGGGAGCCCCCCCAGGCCGCCCCCCCGCCTGCGGACGGGCCCTGGGGGACAGAGCAGCGGCGCGGGGCGGGGGGGGAGGGGGGGCAGGC
Source organism: Falco punctatus (assembly GCF_963210335.1). Classification (NCBI taxonomy): domain Eukaryota; kingdom Metazoa; phylum Chordata; class Aves; order Falconiformes; family Falconidae; genus Falco; species Falco punctatus. The sequence continues at coordinate 3,849,666 of NC_137598.1, forward strand.
CTCGCCACCCACCCCAGGCCCACCGCTCCCCACTGCCCTTCCCCACCTCACCGGGCACCCCTCACCCCCCAGCCCCGCCGCCCGCTTACCGCCCACGCCCCCCCCGCCCACGCCCGGCCGCGGCCCGCACTCACGGTTGGCGATGTCCCCCCCCATCTTGTACTTGGTCACCACCAGGTCCTCGGCGATGGTGAGCTCGGCTGCCTCCTCCTCGCCCGACATGGTCGGTGCCGCCTACGCCCGGCCACCCGCCGCCGCCGCCTCCGCGCGCGCGCGCGCCCCCCCCCCCCGCCGCCGCCGCCGCCGCCGCCGCCGCGCTGAGGAGACCCCGGGGAGCGCGAGCGAGAGAGCGCGAGCAGGGCAGGAGCGCGGGCTCCGCGCGAGGCACGCTGGGAAGGCGAGTCCCCGCCCCCCCGGACTACAACTCCCGGCAGCCCCTGCGGCACTGCCAGCACAGCCCGGCCCGCTGCGCCCCCACGGACTACAGCTCCCAGCGTGCACTGCGGCGCGCTCTCGCGAGAGACTGCCGCGCGGCCGGAAGCTGCGGCAGGGGGTGCTGGGAGATGTAGTCCGACGGGGGCTACAGGAAAGTGGCACATCATGGCGGGGGGGGGGGCGGTGGCCCCGCGGCGCTACCGGGGCCTGGGGAGGGGGGGCAGCTGCGGCGCCGTCGGTGTCCCCAGCCCCATCACAGCCCCACGGCCCCCCCGCCCCGCCACAGCCCCCGCCCCCAGGCACAGCCCCCCCGCCCAGCCACCCCCTACCCCACTGCCCCCCCCAGCACCCCCGCCCTCTGTCAGCCCCCCTCCCCATGCAGCAGCACCAATTCTGATCAAATTCTCTTTGTCTTTATTCAGCATTTACAAACCTGCCCCATGCACCCCGCTGCACCCGGGGGCACTGGGGCGATACCCCGAGCCGGGGGGGGTCCCCGATGGGCCCCCCCCCCCCATCCCATGCAAACCCAGGGATAACATCATGGAAAGGGGATTCTCCAGGGTCTCACCGTAGGGCTGGGCAGGGGGAAGCTGCGCAGACCCCCCCCCCTCACTGTGGCTCGGGGCCCCCAAGTCATAACGGGCACCGCCACCCCCCGCCCAGGGTACACGTCCTGAAGTGCCTGGGGAGAGGGGGGGGGCACCCCCAAACCTTCACTCGGGCTCCAGCAGGGAACGGGGAAACCTGAAAATGAGTCTGGGGTCCTTCGTACCCAGAACTCCCGCCTGGCCTCATCTGCCTGCACCCCCAGGCAGCACCAGACAGGGACCCCCAGCCCCAGATGGGGAGGGGGGAGCACCTGCAGCCAGGGGGAGCGGCTGGGGGGCACCCACTGAGCACAGCAGGAGGGGGACCCAGGGGCCCGGAGCCCCCCTGCCCCCTCCCCAGCTGAGGATCAGCCTCACTGCCCCCACACCCCAGGAAAGGCTGGCAGAGAGCGGGTGCACCCCAAGGGGCTGCAGCCCCCCAGGCCCCCTGCCCACGCTGCGGCTCATACCCCGGGGGGGGGGGGCGGGGGGCGAGGATCCTTCATATCCAGTGTAAACAGCCCCGGGGGGGGGGGCCAGGAAGGCAGCGGGATGGGGGGTCCCGGGGGGGTCCCCTACGTCCGCTGGGCGTCCGCCTTGGCGAAGAGGCGGCTGTGCCAGTAGTCGGGGTTGTCGAACGCGCAGTCTGAAGCCTCCAGGCTCCGCAGGGGCTTCATGCAGGGGGTGGGGGGTCCGGGGGGGCCACGGCAGCCGGGGCAGCGGGGGGCCAGCACCGCCTCCATCTCCTCGTAGCCCTGTTCCTCCTCGGGGGCCGGGGGGGCCTCCCCCGGGCGCATGTCAGTGTAGCCATCGTGCCGGGGGGGGCCACCCTCCTGTCGGGGTCCCGGCCCCCCCACCACGCTGCCCAGCGAGCGGCTCAGCCGCGGCTGCTTGTTCATGTACTCGTAGTCCTCCTCCTCCTGCCCCCGAGCCGGGGGGGCGCCCGGGGGGGCTCCCGGCTCTGAGCCCACCTCCATGTACTCGTAGCCCAGCTCCTCCAGCGAAGCCGGCCGGGGTGGGGGGGCTCCCGGGGGACCCCCCGGCCGGCGGTTCATGTACTCGTACTCCTCCTCTGGCTCCAGCACCGAGCCCCCGGCAGGGTCTGGCTCTGTGGGGAGGGGGTGAGACACCAGCTGGACCCCCCCTGGCCTCCCTCTCCCTGCCCCCAGGGTCTGTCCTGACTTGGGGGGGGGGGGTTTGTCTCATTTGGGTCACGGGCGGGTTCATCTCACCCCACAACCCTCATCCCCTAAAAGATGATCCCCTCCCCCAGCCTGAAACCCAACCCTGCACAAATGGGTCCATAAGTCCCCTGGCCCCTAATACTGGGGAGGGGTCCCCTCCAGCCCCCAGGGCCGGGCTGCCCCCACCCCACAGACACAGGAGCCCCCCAGCACTACGAGGATGAGCCCCCCCCTCCCCTTTAACCCCAAACCCTGCATGGAGAGGGGATGCTGGGGGCATTCAGGACACGGAGAGGAAGGGATGCTGGAAGTACTGGGGGATACTGGGGGCATGGAGAGGGGATGCTGCGGGTATTCAGGACATGGAGAGGAGGGGATGCTGGAGGTACTGGGGGATACTGGGGGTATTCAGGACACGGAGAGGAGGGGATGCTGGAGGTACTGGGGGATACTGGGGGTATTCAGGACACGGAGAGAAGGGGATGCTGGAGGTACTGGGGGATACTGGGGGCATGGAGAGGGGATGCTGGGGGTTTTCAGGACACAGAGAGGAGGGGACTGGGGGTACCGGGAGGGGTACTGGGGACACGGAGGGGAGGGGATGCTGGGGGTACTGAGGGATACTGGAGACACAGGACCTACCACCCCTTGAGGACGGGCTCCCTGATGGTGGGGGGAGCCCCCAGACCCAATCCCACAGCACGGGACACCCCTATTCTGCATCGATGGGACCCCCACCCCCTAAGGACCTGTCTGGATGGGACCCCCTCCCCAAGGCCGTGCCCCTCACCCCGTCCGGCGCAGTTGGGGGTGACGTAGCCGTTGGCATCCTCCTCGGAGCCCTCGGAGCTGGGGGGCGGGGGGGGGAAGCTCTCCCGCTGGGACAGGTAGGCGCTGTCCCCCCGCGAGCGCAGGCTGCGGCAGAGGCTCCCAGCCAGAGACCCCCCCTCAGCCAGGTCCAGCTCCGAGGCCGTACCCCGGCCCTCCGACGACTCCGACACCGTCCGTCCCAGGGACTCCTGACGGCTGCGCCGCGGCGGCCGGTACCCCCCACCCTGGGGGACACACGGCTGAGGGGGGGCACCCCTGCGGACCCCAGACCCCCCTCATGGCCACTGCTCCACCTCCCACCACCCCGGCAGCCCACAGTCACCCCTTTGCCCCCCCCCCCAGCCACAGCCACCGCTTCACCTCCCACTGCCCCAGCATCCCACGGTCACCCCTTTGCCCCCCCAAAGACCACCCCCCCTCACACCCCTGCCCCCTCCCCTACCTGGCGGCCAGTGCCGAGGCCGGGCTGGTTCATGGGGATGTAGCCAGCGGGGGGGCTGAGCAGGCTGGGGCTCTGTGGGGGGGCGGGGGGGTGTGTGTGACACTGAGGGGGGGATGCAGGAGCTGGGACACCCCCCCCCTCCGCTGTGGGAATGGGGTGTGGGTCCCGACAGGGCTTGGAGGGGATGATGTGGCACTGGGGAGCAGGGGGGTCGTGGGGGTTGGCCCCACATCCCACCCCCCATGGGAGGGTTGGGAGATATTGTGCTACATCCCAGGACCCCCGTGCCCCCCACACTGCCCTGTGCCCTGTCCCAGGACCCCCGTGCCCACCCCCCTCCTCATGCCCTGTCTCAGGACCCCTGTGCCCCCCACACCAGGACCCCTGTGCCCCCTTCCCTGCCCCATGCCACGTCCCAGGACCCCTGTGCCCCCCACACCAGGACCCCCATGCCCCCCTCCCTGTCCCATGCCACGTCCCAGGACCCCTGTGCCCCCTCCCTGCTCCATGCCATGTCCCAGGACCCCCGTGCCCCCCACCCTGCCCTGTGCCCTGTCCCAGGACCCCCATGCCCACCCTCCTCCTCATGCCCTATCTCAGGACCCCTGTGCCCCCTGCCCTACCCCATGCCCTGTCTCAGGACCCCTATGGTCCCACTCTGCCCCATGCCACGTCCCAGGACCCCGTGCCCCCCACCCTGCCCTATGCCCTGTCCCAGGACCCCCAGGACCCCCATCCTGCTCCGTGCCACATTCCAGGACCCCTGTGCCCCCCCACCCCACCCCATGCCATGCTCAAGACACAGCCCCAGAGCCCCCAGACCCAGGCAGGGGGGACAGAGGGGTCTCACCCGGGCACAGCTGCCCCGCGGCTGCTGAGGGTAGAGCCCAGTGGTGAGGCCGAAGGAGGCGTCCAGCTCCTCCTCCTCCTCCAGCTCCAGTGTCTCCATGTCATCCAGCTCCTTGTCGCTGAGGGTGGGGGGCTCAGCAGACGGCGTGGTCCCACTCTCCTGCTGTGGGGACACCACGTCAGGGGCTGCGGGGTGGCCGGAGGGAGGAGGGTGGGCTGGGGGGTGTTGGGGGGGGGGGCTCACCTTGATCACCAGGTATCGCGGGGGGTCGCGGGCCATGCGGGTGAACTCGTTCGCCAGCTCCTTGAAGGTGGGACGGATGTTCTCATCAATCATCCAGCCTGGGGGGGTGGCAGGGGATGAGAGCTGGGACCCTGCCCCAGGGAGGGGGACACAGCCAGGACCCTGCCCCAGGGAGGGGGATGGGGATGGGGACAGAAGCAGGACCCTGCACAGGGATGGGGACACGGCCGGGACCCCACCCCAGTGATGGGGACATGACTGGGACCAGGACCCCGCCCCAGGGATGGGGACATGACTGGGACCAGGACCCTGCCCCGGGGATGGGGACACTACTGGGACAGTGCTAGGGGGATGGGGACAAAGATTGGGACAGGACCATGACCCTGCCCCAAGGATGGGGACATGACTGGGACCAGGACCCTGCCCAGGGCTCGGGACAGGGATGGGGACAGAAGCAGAACCCTGCCCTGGGGATAGGAACACAGACAGAACCCTGCCTGGGAACGGGGACAGGACCGGGTCCCTGCCCCAAGGATGGGGACACTACCGGGACAGTGCTAGGGGGATGGGGACAAGGATTGGGACAGGACCAGGACCCTGCCCCAGGGATGGGGACAGTACTGGGGACAGAAACAGAACCCTGCCCGGGGATGGGGACACAAACAGGACCCTGCCTGGGAATGGGGACAGGACCGGGACTCTGCCCCAGGGATGGGGACAGGACCAGGTCTCTGCCCCAGGGATGGGGACAGGACCAGGTCCCTGCCCCAGGGATGGGGACATGGGTGGGGACAGGACTGGGACCCTGCCCCAAGGATGGGGACACTACCGGGACAGTGCTAGGGGGATGGGGACAAGGATTGGGACAGGACCAGGACCCTGCCCCAGGGATGGGGACAGTACTGGGGACAGGAGCAGGACTCTGCCCAGGGAATGGGGACAGGAGCAAGACCCTGCCCCAGGGATGGGGACATGGGTGGGGACAGGACCAGGTCCCTGCCCCAAGGATGGGGACACTACCAGGACAGTGCTAGGGGGATGGGGACAAGGATTGGGACAGGACCAGGACCCTGCCCCAGGGTTGGGGACAGGGCTGGGGACAGAAGCAGGATCCTGCCTGGGAATGGGGATACAGACAGGACCCTGCCTGGGAATGGGGACAGGACCGGGACCCTGCCCCAGGGATGGGGACAGTACTGGGGACAGGAGCAAGACCCTGCTCCAGGGATGGGGACAGTACTGGGGACAGGAGCAGGACTCTGCCCAGGGCTGGGGACAGGAGCAGGACCCTGCCCCAGGGATGAGGACATGGGTGGGGACAGGAGCAGGACTCTGCCCCAGGGATGGGGACAGTACTGGGGACAGGAGCGGGATGGGGCGTGCCGCAGCGCTGACCCCGCACTCACACTTCACCATCACCATGTAGACGTCGATGGTGCAGATCTGGGGCTGCGAGAGCCGCTCGCCCTTCTCCAGCAGGTCGGGCACCTCGGCCAGCCGGATCCCGGCGTAGGGCTCAGCCCCGAACGTCATCATCTCCCACAGCGTCACCCCTGTGGGGACAGTCCCCGTGAGCCCTGCAAGGCCGGCGGGGGGGGGGGGGGGAGGGGGGGGGTCCCGGGGGTCCCAGGGCTCACCGTAGCTCCAGACGTCGCTCTGGTGCGTGTACTTGCCGAAGTGGATGCTCTCCAGTGCCATCCACTTGATGGGTGTCTGCGAGGAAAGGTGGGGTGGGGGGAACACACGGATGGGTGGGGGGACATGGGGAGGCGGGGGACACACACACACACACACACCCCACGGGGCAGGGGGCATGGAGGGGATGGGACATCCCCAGGTGGTGGGGGTACTGGGGACATGGAGAGGAGCAGATGCTGGGGGTACCGGGGGATACTGGGGACATGGAGAGGAGGGGATGCTGGGGGTACTGGGGAGGGAGTACTGGGGACATAGAGAGGAGGGGATGCTGGGGGTACTGGGGAGGGAGTACTGGGGACATAGAGAGGAGGGGATGCTGGGAGTACTGGGGAGGGAGTACTGGGGACACAGAGAGGAGGGGATGCTGGGAGTACTGGGGGTACTGGGGACATGGAGAGGAGGGGATGCTGGGAGTACTGGGGGTACTGGGGACATGGAGAGGAGGGGATGCTGGGGGTACTGGGGAGGGAGTACTGGGGACACGGAGAGGAGGGGATGCTGGGGGTACCAAGGGGGGTACTGGGGACACAGAGAGGAGGAGATGCTGGAGGTACTGGGGGATACTGGGGACACGGAGAGAAGGGGATGCTGGGGGTACCAGGGTGTGGGGCAGGGATGGGGGTGCCCCATGGCACAGGGGGGGACACGGGGGTCCCCGGCAGGCGCCCACCTTGACCTCGTTGTAGAAATACTTCTTGTCGTCGGGGTAGAGGAGGTCGGCGATGCCGAAGTCGGCCACCTGCGCCTGGCTGGGGGACTTGAGCAGCACGTTGCGGGCAGCCAGGTTGCGGTGCACCATGCGGTGCTCCTCCAGGTAGTACATGCCCTGGGGAGGGGGACGTCAGCAGGGGTGGGGGGCACCTCGGGGACCCCCGCCCTGCCCTGGGGACTCACCTTGGCCACCTGGACGCACCAGTTGAGCAGGAGCTGGGGGCTGATGCTGTCGCGGTTCTTGCGGACGTAGTCGAGGAGGGAGCCCAGCGGCAGCAGCTGCGTCACCAGCTGGAGCTGGGGGCCGGGGCAGATGCCCAGCAGCCGCACGATGTAGGCATGGTCCAGGCTGCCGATGGCCAGCATGTGCTGGGGGGGGGGGGGGGGGCAGCGTCAGCCATGGACCCCCGGGGAGCAGGACCTGGCCCACCCCACGCCCACCCCGCAAGACTTACGTCGGTGACGGCGTGGAAGGACTGCTGCCCGCTCCAGTCCTGGATCACCTTGATGCTCACCGGGATCTTGATGGAGTCCCCGTCGGGGATCCAGATGCCCTGGGGGGATGGGACAGGTGGGCACCGAGCCCGGCCCTGGCCGAGCCCCCCCGCACAGCCCCCCCCTCACCTTGTGCACAGTCCCAAAGACGCCGGAGCCCAGCACCTTCAGCCGCTTCAGCTCCGTCTCCTTGAAGATGCGGGCCAGCACCTTGTTGGCTTTTTCACTGGGATCCAGCGGCTCCAGGCTCTGCCCGGTGGGAGAGAGGGATGGGACAGGGGCGGGGATGGAGCGGGATGGGGACAGGAGCAGGGAGGGATGGGGACAGATGGGGACTGGGACAATGCAGATGTGGATGGGGACGAAGAGGGATGGGAACGGGGATGATGGGGATGGGAACGGGGACGATGTGGATGGGGACAGGGCTGGAGAGGGACGGGGATGGGGACGACGGGGATGGGGACGACGGGGATGGGGACAGGGCTGGGGACGACGGGGATGGGGACGACGGGGATGGGGACAGGGCTGGAGAGGGACAGGGATGGGGATGATGGGAATGGGGAGAGACAGGGATGGGGACAACGGGGATGGGGAGGGAGCGGGATGGGGATGACGGGAATGGGGAGAGACAGGGATGGGGGGGATGGGGACAGGGCTGGAGAGGATGGGGAGGGACAGGGCTGGGGCTGGAATGGGGACAGGGACAGATCCCACACCCCTCCCGCCTGCCGAACCCCCTCCCCACGGCCCCAGGGCTCCCCCAGCTCCAGCCTGGCTCCCCCCAGGGGTGCCCTGCTCACCTCCCCGCGCTCCAGGTAGCGCCGCATCGCCCGCTTCTTCTGGATCTTCTTGCCGCGCCAGTAGAGCAGGGCGAGGAGGACGCAGGAGCAGGAGAGGAAGAGCCCCCCGACCACCATCACTGCGACCACCGTCGGCGTTTTCCTGGGCGCGGGAGGCAGCCGGGCTGAGCTCCCTGTGCCAGCAGGTCCTGGCACATCACCGCTCCCCACGCGCTTCCCACGGCACCGCCCGCCACGGGGGTGGCACGAACCACGAACCCCGGGGCTGGCGGGGGTGGCACGGGCAGGGCAGGGATTGGCACCAAGGGGTGCACGCAGCAGGGGGTGGCATGGCCAGGGCAGGGGTCCCCCAGTGCCCACGTGGGCAGGGAAAGGCCCCAGAGCAGGGCGGCACGGCACGGTGCAAGCACAGCATGCCCCTGGCACCCCAGGGCATGGCACGGTATGGCACAGCACACCAGGCTGTAGCACGGCATGGCATGGTGCAGCCTGGCGTGGCACAGCCCTGGCATAGCACAGCACCCCAGGGCATGGCACAGCATGGCATGGCACAGCCTGGCATAGCACAGAACCCCAGAGCATGGCACAGCATGGCATGGCACAGAACACCAGGGCATGGCACAGCCTGGCATGGCACAGCCTGGCATGGCACAGCACCCCAGGGCATGGCACAGCACCCCAGGGCATGGCACAGCATGGCACAGCACCCCAGAGCATGGCACTCCAGGGCACAGTATGGCACAGAGCACAGGGTCATGGCATAGCACGACACAGCCCAGCATGGCATGGCACCCCAGGGCATGGCATGGCGTAGAGTGTGGGGTCACGGCACAGCACCCCAGGGCATGGCATGGCACCCCAGGGCACAGCACAGCCTGGCAGCCCCCCGGCACCCCCGCAGCCCCCCACACCACAGTACCTGGAGACGCGCAGGGTCTCCCCCAGGCAGTCCCCGCAGCAGCGGCCCCTGGCACCTATGGAGACGGAGGGTGGGGGTGGTGAGCGGGTGCCGGGGGGGGGGGGGGGGTGTCCCCTCTCCGTCCGGCCGCCGTGTCCCGCCCCCCCCCCGCGCCGGCGCACCCACGGGTGCAGTTCTCGTGGCAGGGCCGGCACTCGCGGTTGGCATCGGGGTACTTGTAGATGGGGCCGCCGCTCGCCCAGGACGCCGTCGGGGCAGCGCTCCACGCAGTGGGGCCCGTCCCGGTAGTGGGCACAGCGGGTGCAGGTGTCGGCACCCTGCGGGGGGGGGGGGAATAGGGGGGGGGTGAGGGACCCGCGGGGACGGAGTCGCCCCCGCCGCCGCCCCCCAGCCCCCCCGCCGTGCCGTACCGAGCCGTTGCAGGTGGACGTTGCCCTCGATGAGCGCGCACTCGGGGTGGCACTCGAAGCACTCGCCCCCCCCGGGCGAACTCCCGCGTCTCCCTGCGGGGACGGGGCAGGGTCACCAGCCATCCCCCCCCCCCCCGGCCACGCCAGAGACCACCCCACCCCACCCCCCCCGCAGGGTACAGCCCGTCCCAGTGCCCACCCGGGGTCAGTCCCACTCCCTGTGCCCACCTTGCAGTGCCCACCCTGGGGTGCCCCCCCACATTGCCAGTCCCGCTCCCGTGCCCACCCTGGGGTGCCCCCCCCACAATGCCCCATCCCCTCCCCGTGCCCACCCCGCAGTGCCCCCCCCGGGGTCAGTCCCACTCCCCCTGCCCACCCTGGGGCTGAGCTCCCCGTGGTGCCCCCCCCGGGGTCAGTCCCGCACCCTGTGCCCACCCTGGAGCCGCTCCCCTCGGAGCTGCCCCCCCCCGGGGTCAGTCCCGTGCCCCCCCCCGCCCCCCCCCCCCCCTCCCCCGAGGTCAGTCCTGTACCCCCCCCCCACCCGGGGGTCAATCCCGTGCCCCCCCCCGGGGGTCAGTCTTGTGCCTCCCCCCCCCCCCCCCCCCCCCCCCCGCCCGCCCCACACGGGGGTCAGTCCCCGTGCCCCCCTCCGGGGTCAGTCCCAGGGTCAGTCCCGTGCCCACCCCCCCCACCCCGGTCAGTCCCGGGGTCAGTCCCGTGTCCCCCCCCCCGCCCGCGCCCCCCCCCACGGTCAGTCTTGTGTCCCCCCTGCCCCCGCCCCCCCGCCCCACACGGGGGTCAGTCCCAGGGTCAGTCCCGCGCCCACCCCCCCACGCCCCCACCCCGGTCAGTCCCGTGCCCCCTCCGGGGTCAGTCCCAGGGTCAGTCCCGTGCCCCCCCCCCCCCACCCGGTCAGTCCCGTGCCTCCCCCGGGGTCAGTCTCGGGGGTCAGTCCCGTGCCCACCCCCCGCCCCCCCCGGTGCCCCCCCCCGCCCCCCCCCTACCCCTGCGCGAGGTGGCAGGCGGGCACGCAGACGCCGCGGCGACGGTAGTGGCGGCAGGACAGGCACTGCGCGGGGCCCGGCCCCCAGCACCCCTCGGCCGAGCACAGGGGGTCGCACACCTCCCCCTCTTGCTCTGCGGGGCGCGGGTGGGCGTGGGGCCGGGGCCGCAGCCCCCAGCCCCGCTCAGGGTCCCTGCCCCGCAGCCCCCCTTGCCCCACTCACGTGTCCCCCCCACCTGCAACATCCCCCCAGTCACGCCCCCCCACCACTCACCAGCCCCACAGCCCCCCTCACTCACGGCCCCGGGCCCCCCTGCCCCGCCTCTCCTCACGCCCCCCCCCCCCAGCCCCCCCCCCTCACAGCCCCGGCCACCTCCGCCCCCCTCTACTCACGGCCCCCCCCCCCCGTGACCCCCCACTCACACCACCACCCCCCCCCTCGCCCCAGTCATGCTCCCCACTCACAGCCCCCCAACCCCTCCCTCACTCCACCCCCCCAGTCACGCCCCCCCCGCCCCGCAGACCCCCCTCACGCCCCGCCCTCCCCAGCCCCCCCAGTCACGCCCCCCCCAGTCACGGCCCCCGCCCTCCCCAGCCCCCCCAGTCACGCCCCCCCCCAGTCACCCCCCGCCCCCCCAGTCACGCCCCCCCCAGTCACCCCCCCGCCCCCCCAGTCACCCCCCCCGCTCGCCCCCAGCCCCCCCAGTCACCCCCCCCGCCGCCCCCAGCCCCCCCAGTCACGCCCCCCCAGTCACCCCCCCCAGTCCCCCCAGTCAGGTCCCCTTGCTGATCCCCCACCTCCCGCCGCGCAGCCCCCCCCCCTCCCCCCCCTTACGGCACCCCCCCCCCCGTGGCCCCGCCTCCCCCGCAGCCCCCCAGTCCCGTCCCCCCCCCAAGTCCCGCCCCCCACTCACGGCACTTGCTGCGCGGCCGGTTGTCGCGGATGTCCAGGTCGGCGCGGGCGGCGGCCCAGCGCGGCCCAGCGCAGCGAGTGCAGGTAGCACAGCCGCCGGTTGGCCGTGATGTACACGCGGCCCCGCGCTCACCTCGCGCAGCGAGCGCAGCCCCAGCCAGCGCACGTGCTCCGTCTTCATGATCAGCAGCGAGAAGCCCCGGCTGCCGGCCGGTGTCACCGGGGGCGGGGGGCAACGGGGGGGGGCGGGGGGATGCAGGGACAGGGGGACGACGGGGGGATGCAGGGACTGGGGACGACGGGGGGGGATGCAGGGACAGGGGACGACGGGGGGGATGCAGGGACAGGGGACGACGGGGGGATGCAGGGACAGGGGACGACGGGGGGGATGCAGGGACAGGGGACGACGGGGGGATGCAGGGACTGGGGGCGATGGGGGGGGATGCAGGGACTGGGGACGGCGGGGGGGATGCAGGGACTGGGGACGACGGGGGGGATGCAGGGACAGGGGACGACGGGGGGGATGCAGGGACAGGGGACGACGGGGGGGATGCAGGGACAGGGGACGACGGGGGGATGCAGGGACTGGGGGCGATGGGGGGGGATGCAGGGACTGGGGACGGCGGGGGGGATGCAGGGACAGGGGACGACGGGGGGGATGCAGGGAC
>NC_137598.1:3862057-3914282 GCF_963210335.1 Falco punctatus
CCCACCCCGCCAGCACCGCTGGGAATGCCCCCCCCCCCCCCCCGTGGGTCACTGCAGGGGCTGGCACAAGCCTTGGCAGCCCCTGCGAGCCCCTCCAGGCCCACAGCACCCCCCGACCCCCCAGGGCGCACCCAACGTCCCTACTGCACCCTCTGACCCCCCCAGGGCGCCTCCAGCCTCCCCCCACCAACCCCGACCACCCCAGGGAGCCCCCAACCTCTCCACTGCACCCCCTGACCCCCACACAGCATCCGTGGACCCCCCCCCCCACTGCACCCCCCGACCTCCTCAGGACGTCCCCAGCTGCCCCCACCGCACCTCCCGACCCCCACAACCTCCCCCCAGCACCTGTGACCCCCCCCCAGGCGCCCCCCCCGCTGGCCTGACCCCCCCACAGGGCCTTCACAGCATCCCCCGACGGCCCACACCCGCCAAGCCCCCTCACAGGGCCCCCACAACCTCCCCCCAGCACTCCTGACCACCCCCGGCTCCCCACAACCTTCCCCCAGCCCCCCCCGAGCCCCCACAAGCCCCCCCTCCGCCGCCCCCTGCCCCCCCCCCTCAGCACTCTACATGGGCCCCGGGGCCGCCCCACGGCCTCCCGGCGCATCCCCGGGTCCCCCCTCGGCGTCCCCCGCCCCGTACGGGCCCCATGGCCTCATGCGGCCCCCACAGGACATCCCAGAGCCCCCAGAGCCCCCAGCCCCCCCCCTCAGGCCCCCCCGGCCGCGCCTCGCTCACCATCTCGCTGCCGGGGCGGCGGAAGAGGGCCGGCCACGCGCCGCCGCCCTTATATACGATCCCTCCGCCCCGGATCGGCTCCGCCGCCGCCCGCGGCCCCCACGACCCCGCTCAGCCCCCCCGTCCTCCTCGCACAGGCCCCTCCGGGGGATTCGGGGGGGGTCGGGTGTCGCAGGGGTGGTGCGGGGTGGGCGGTGGTGGGGAGGGACTATTTTTCCTCCTGGCCGCGGCGGAGGGATCCGGCGCTACGCGCGGTGTGAGGAGAATCCCGCGTGCGCCCGCCCGCCCGCGCGCGCCTTGCGGCGTGTGTCGTCATCGCGCCCGCGCGCGCCGCGGGGGCCGCTGGGAGATGTAGTTGGGGGGGGCGGGGCCTGGTTGATCGCGTCTCCCCCCACCCCCCACCCCCCCGCCGATCGTGGGGGGCCCCCCCCCCGTGTCCCGCCCGCTGTGGGGGTCCCCCGTGAGTGTGTCCCCCCCCCCCCAGAGGGGGGTCCCCGGTGTCCTGCACCCCCCCCCGCTGTCACCCTGCCCCCACCCCCCGTGTTCAAGGGGGTCCCCAAGGGTATCCCCCCCTCCTCCAGACCCCCAGAGGGGACCCCCAAAGTTCCCCCTCCAGCCCCCGGGGGCCCCACCGCCATCCTGCCCCCCTTACACTCATGGGGGGGCCCCAAGTGTCCGTCCCCCCCCCAAACACCCAGAGGGGACCCCCAGTGTCCCCCCCCCATCCCCGGGGACCCCCAGTGTCCTGCCCCCCCAAATTTTGGACCCCCACCATCATCCTGCCCCTCCCAGTGCTCGGGGGTCCCCTGAAATGTCTCCCCCAACCCCCTAGAAGGGACCCCCAATGTCCTTCCCCCACCCCCCCTGGGGGTGCCCCCCCCAAATTTCCCACTCATTGTTGGGGTCCCCAAGTGTGTGTGTGCCCCCAAAGCCCCCGGAGGAGACCCCAGTGTCCTGCCCCCCTTGATTCTGGGGCCCCACTGTCATCCTGCCCCCCCCATGCTCACAGGGGGACCCCCAAGTGTCCCACACTTATGGGGGTCCCCCAAGCGCACCCCCCCCAACACGTAAAGGGCCCCCCCAGTGCCTCCCCTCACCCTTGGGGGACCCCCAATGCCCTGCGCCCCCCCCCAATCATGGGGGGGTCCCCCCCAAGTGTCCACCCACTACAGGGCTCCCCAAGTCCCCCCCCCAACCCCTAGAGCGGACCCCCCAATGCCTCCCCCCACCCTTGGGGGACCCCCCAGTGCCCCCCTCCACGCTCATGGGGGGGGGGTGTCCCACCCACTACAGGGCTCCCCAAGTCCCCCCCCCCAACCCCTAGAGCAGACCCCCAATGCCTCCCCCACCCCTAGGGGACCCCCAGTGCCCCCCCCAGCCCCTGCAAAGAGAAGCCCCCTCCAACCCCCCCAGCCCCCCACCCCCAAGAAGGGAAACTTGGGGGGGGGGGGGCGTTAAATTACTCCGGTTTATTTATAACAGACCTTCAGCCAGTACAGTACAAAACTTACAGTAGTAGATCTCGTTACACAAATAGGTAATTACAATATCTTACAGATACAAAAGCTCCTGCGGTCACGGGGGGGGGGGGGGGGGGCGTGGGGGGGGGGAGGGGGCTGGGGGGGGAGGGGGCGTAAGGGGGGGGCTTGGGGGGTGTTTTTTTATCCAAAAGCGAGTCTAACCTCACAAAAAAGGGAAAAAAAAAAACAAAGACGACAGCAAATCCATTAACGATATACAAATGAAAACTCGTTAGAAAGGAAAAAGGGGGTGGGTGGGTGGGTGGGGGGCGAGGGTGGGGGGCTGGGGTATTGCACATCATCGTTTGTTCTTCATACATCTGATTAAAAAATATAGATATTTACAGGAGTAAAGCGACCTGGAGTTTTACAAAATTCCTACATTTTTGTTTTAGACTCTTTAACAGGAGAAAGAAAAAAAGAGGACGGGGGGGTGGGGGTGGGGGGTGGGGGTGGGGGGAAATAATTAAAAAACCAAAATATCATAAAACCCCCAAAAAAACCACCAACGACCTAAAAGTGGCCAAAAACGGCGGCGCTGGCGTTTCGGGGCGTAAAAACCCATTTTTGGGTTTTTGGTGCTGGAGTCAGTGGGGGGTCGGGGGGGGGGGCGGTTTCCGGATCATCGTGCTGGCCCAAGAAGGGGCGAGCGGACCCCCGTGCTGAGCCCCGGCCGTGCTGTCCCCCTACCCCTCCGGCCACGCAGAACCCGAAAAAGCCAGAAAAAAAAAATTTAAAAAATTTAAAAATTAAAAATTATAGATAATAAGCAAAGAAAATGGGAAATAGGGGCAACGGGTGTTGCCGCCGCGTGAGGTGGTTGTGTTTGTGTCCGTAGAAAAAGGAACAGCCTTTGGTTCAACCTCAGGAGCCCGGGGGGGGCGGGGTGGGGGGGGGGCTGCTGAGGGGCATTTTATGCATCCTGGGCCGGGGGAGGAAGCGGGGACCCCCCCACCCAGGCTGGGGGGGGGGGCTGCAGCCGGGGGTCCCGGAGCGGCCGGTGTCACCGCGGCCCCCGCCGGGGATGGGCGTTGGGGTCGCGCGGTAGTTTTTGGTTATCTGTTGCCCCCCACCCCTGGCCCTGCTACGTCCCCTCTTGGGGGGGGTCCTGTCCTGGGGGAGGGCGGGGGGAGGGGGCGTTTCTTGAGGGGGGGGGTCTGGTTCTGGACCCCCCCCCTTGTGATGGGGAGCCCCTTCCCTTGGTGTCTCTCCCCCCAAAACCATCCCCGGCAATGTGTCCCCCCAGAGCCCATCCCTGGGGGAAGGGGCTTGGGAGGGGGTTGCAGAGCCCACCCCCCCCCCCCTTTCAACCCCCCCCACCCTCCCGGGGGTGCCGCCGGCCTTTGGGGTGCCGCTGCGGGACCACGAATGACACTGGAGCGCGGGGAGACCCCTGATCCCCGGAAGGCTTTGGGGGCAGAGGGGGTGGGGGGGGGTGGGGGTGGGGGGGGGCCCGATCTGGGTCCCCAGCACCGGTGGGCAGCGTGGGGGGGGGTCACCCCCGCAGCAGAGCGGGTAGGAGATACTGGCCTGTGCCGAGGAGGAGGAGGAGGAAGATTCCAGAAGGAGGATGGAGCCTGGCTCCCCTTTCCTTCATTTCAGGGGAGCGCTGCGGACCCCCAGCGCCGCCCCCCCCCCCCCCCCCCCAGCGCCCACCGTCCCGGGGGCTTCAAAACGCTGGCACAACCAGCACCGCGGGGACGGGGATGGGGGGGGGGTCCTGCCTTACGCTCCCTGTATTGAATTAAACTCATTAAAGCTCGGGGCGCAGCGGCCCCCCCGCTGGGCAGGGGGTCCCGCGGGCAAGTGGGGGGGGGGGGGGTCCCGTGGGATTTTAGCACCTAATCTGAGGTTGGCTTCGCCCGAGAGCGGAACCACCAAGGAAAGGGCTCGGAGAGCCGAGCGGGACCGGGGGGGGGTGGGGTGGGGGGTGGGGGGGTGGGGATGGGGAGGGGGGGGGGACAGTCTCCAAAATTCAAGCGAGACTTAGGGTGGGGGGTGGGTGTGGAGGGGAGGAACCCCCCCCAAAAAAAAGTTATCAAAAGAGAAACTGAAAAGCTCAATAAATAATGGAGGGAGGTGAGAGGTGGGGGGTGGGGGGGGTGGGGGTGGAAAGCACAAAAAAGTCCGTTAATATTTAAATAACTCCATTTATAAAAAGGCAAATCGTTAAGAGCTCCCCCTCGCTGGGGTTGTGTGTTTTTTTTTTGTTTTTTTTGTTTTTTTTTTTTTTTCTTTTTAAGTTCTTGATATTTTTTTTTTTTTAAATATTTTTCTTTTGTAGCCAAAGTCAGTGCAAAGGAGTATAAAAGAAAAAAAAAAAAACAAACAAAAAAAAAACAAACAACCAAAAAAAAAAACAACAAACCAACAGTTCCATGCCCTAAGGGGTGGAGGGTCTGAGCTAGAGAGAGTCGGGGGGGGGGGGGGGGTGGGGTGGGGTGGGATGGGGTGGGGGAGGGGATGGATGGGTTTGGGTGGGGGAGGGGGCAAATTTAGCCGACTTTATGCTCGCCCCGCACGATGTGGGAGGAGAACTCGTACCGGTCCTGGCTGTGGTAGCCACAGATGTTGCACTCGAAAGGGTCTCTGAAGCCGTGGCAGCCCATGTGGATGGTGAACATGACGTGGTCCAAGAACAGGATGCGGCAATGCTCGCACCTGAACGCCCGGATCTGCTCCCCCTCCTCATTGACCACCCGCAGGGTTTCTTTGGCGGAGCTGGGGGTAGAACGGGAGGCCGGGGGTCCCTCCGGCACTTTGGGGTCCTCTTTGGCGTAGGCTGGGCTCTGGCGGCTGCTGGCGCAGCTCCCCGCCGCCGGCAGCTGCGAACTCCGTTCTTCGTGGTTGCTTTCCGTGTCCGTCGAGTCCTGGCAGCCGTTGGTGGGCGAAACGCCCGGTTCCCGGCTCCGGTAGACCACCTGTACCCCATCCGGTACATCCTCGTGCCCCTCGGTGGCTTCCCGGCTTCCCGGCAGCTCCAGCCGACCCGGGAGCGGCTGGATCTGGGTGTAGACGGAGCTGATGACGGGGGTGACCTCCGAGATGCAGTTTGTGGGGGGCAGGCGGAGGGGGCGAAGGTGCTCGCCCCCCATCAGCGACAGGGAGCTGCCGTAGGAGGGGTCCAGGGGGTGGTGGGCTGAGACCATCTCCACGTCCTTCTCGAAGCCGGAGTTCACGTCGAAGGGCAGGTCCGAGAGGGTGAATCGCATCTGCTTCTCGCCTGTGGCAAAGGGAGAGCGGCGTCAAAGGGGCTGGGGGGGGGTTGGGGTTCACCCCCCCCTCCCCCACACCCCCAATATCCCCCGGCACCGTGTGCGAGCCCCGTGCCATGCCGGGACCTTGGGGATGAAAGGCGCTGTGCCAACAGCGACCAGTATCCCCATCGTGGGACCATGGGGACGAAAGGCGCTGTGCCAACACCAGCCACATGTCCTCGTGCCAGGACCATGGGGATGAAAGGCGCTGTGCCAGCACCCACCAGTGTCCCCATCCTGGGACCGTGGGGACGAAAGGTGCTGTGCCAGCATCCACCAGTGTCCCCATCCCACCCCAGAACCATGGGGATGAAAGGCGCTGTGCCAGCACCACACCAGTGTCTCCATCCCAGGACTGTGGGGACAGAAGGCGCTGTGCCAGCACCAGCTGCATGTCCCCATCCTGCCCCGGGACTGTGGGGACAAAAGATGCTGTGCCAGCACCAGCTGCGTGTCCCTGTGCCAGGACCGTGGGGACAAAAGGCGCTGTGCCAGCACCAGCCAGTGTCCCCATCCTGGGACCATGGGGATGAAAAGTGCTGTGCCAGCACCAACCGTGTGTCCCCATGCTGGGACCGTGGGGACAAAAGGCGCTGTGCCAGCACCAGCCAGTGTCCCCATCCTGGGACCATGGGGATGTAAAGTGCTGTGCCAGCACCAACCGTGTGTCCCCATGCTGGGACCGTGGGGACAAAAGGCACTGTGCCAACACCAGCCAGTGTCCCCATCGCATCCCAGGACCATGGGGACAAAAGGCGCTGTGCCAGCACCAGCCAGTGTCCCCATCCTGGGACCATGAGGACAGAAGGCGCTGTGCCAACACCAGCCAGTGTCCCCATCCCACCTCGGGACTGTGGGGACAAAAGATACTGTGCCAGCACCAGCCACGTGTCCCTGTGCTGGGACCGTGGGGCCGAAAGGCGCTGTGCCAGCACCAACCAGTGTCCCCATCGTGGGACCGTGGGGACGAAAGGCGCTGTGCCAGCACCCACCAGTGTCCCCATCCTGGGACCGTGGGGACGAAAGGTGCTGTGCCAGCATCCACCAGTGTCCCCATCCCACCCCAGAACCATGGGGATGAAAGGCGCTGTGCCAGCACCACACCAGTGTCCCCATGCTGGGACCATGAGGACAGAAGGTGCTGTGCCAGCACCAGCCAGTGTCCCCATCGTGGGACCGTGGGGCCGAAAGGCGCTGTGCCAGCACCAGCCGTGTGCCCAAGTGCAGAGTCTCCACTCCCAGGCGGGGTGCTTGGGGGGGGGTGGTGGGTCTGGCTGGACCCTGGCACCCCGCTCCAGCACCCAGGGGTCCCCCTGTCCCCGGGATCAAGGGTGGGGAGAGCCCCTTACCCACGAATTTCTGAGGTGTCGAGCGTTTCCGTTTGGTCAGGCTGTTGGCCAGCCGGTCGATGAACGCCGGCCGCTCGGCCGGGGGGTGCAGCAGGGACTCCGGCACTATCTCCAGGTCTCGCATCTCCTCACCTGGCAAGACAAGGGGGAGAGCCGGTTGAGCCGGTGCCCACGGGACGGGCACGGTTACCCAGGCCGGACCCTCCGCCGCCAGCGCTCCGGCCACGCCGTTCCCTGCCCTAACCGGGACGCACCTACGGAAATTTCCCGATCCACCTGCTCAGGGCCCAGCGCTTCCCCCGTCGGAGACTCGGGTCACGGGGGAGCACCGGCAGCCGGGTCGCCTCCCGTCTTCAGCGAGCTGGGCCCGTTCCTGCCGCTTTTGGGGAAGAGGAGCCGGCTTCAACGGATCGAAGTGTCCTCCTGCCGGCTCCCGACCCCGGCTGGGCGAGATCTGCCCCGCCATTCCCTATGGATCCGCCGGTTAAAGCCGCCGGGTGGCCTTCACCGGTGAAGCCCACCGGGGCCAGATCCTGCTCCAAGGGGGTGAGGAGCTGGGAAGGCGCCGGTTTCGGTTCTTTCACAGCAGGGGGGGGAGCCACGTGCGCCCGTTGCGGACCCCCACCCGCAGGGGTCCATCCCCCACCGTCCCGTCCCTTCTGGGAAACCTGTTGGTAGTTCTGGCGCTAGAAATAGGGCCCAGGGGCGCGTTTTGGTCCGGGGGGCTTATGCCATTTGGCTGGTGGTGTGGGGGGAGGACCCGGGGAGCCAACACCGAGCACCCGCGGGGAGCTGCGGCGTGAACCAGCGCAGCGCCTTTCATCCCACCCCCGCCGCGGCACGGCGAGCCCCCCGCGCAGCACCCCCCTTTTTTGTAACGGGAAAAGCATCCCCAACGCTCAACCCCGTCAGGCACAGACGGGGGGGGGCGGACGGTGACCCCGCACCCCCCCCCCCCATTTCCCACCCTGCCGGGTCGGTCCCCCCTCGCCACGGCGCCGGAGCCAGGGGGCACAGCAGGGCTCCAGCCGCCCCACGGCACTGACCTTGCTGGCCGGCCAGCGATTGCGGTTCAGTGTTCAGACTCTGCAGGTAGTTGTGGCACCGCTCCTTGTGCTCCTCCAGCGTGCTCTGCTGCTTGTAGCTGCGGCCGCAGTAGTTGCACTTGTAGGGTTTGCCGACGGTGGGGGAGGAAACTGCGAAAAATCCAAGGAAAGCAGAAGTTGTGAGAACGGACACGGCACCCACGCCGAAGAGCCCACGGAAGAGGCGGACACGGGCCAAGCTGCAAGGAAAAGGGGCAGGGATCGACCCTGGCCAGCAGTCCACCTCCCCCTCCAGCCCCGTCGCCGGTGAGATGTCAGAGCTGCAACCTGCACCCCCCACACACAGCTTCTGCCCCCCCAGCATCGCCACCCCCCCCCCCTCCCCCGGCAGCACCAGCGTTTGCCTCCTCGGAGATGGAGAGTGGTGGGAGAAGGGTGGGCTGCACCCGCGCTGCGATAGCTGGGGGGCTACACCCATAAATCAGGATTTGGTCAAATACCAAAACCAAAATGCCTCTGGTGCTCTGCTCCAGAGACACCATGGGTGCACCCCCCCGGGTAAAACCTCCTCTGGGAAGCCCTGACCCCAAAGGCAAAATTTATGGTGGGGGGCAGCAGGACCCCTCCATTTTTAACCATTTCCAAGCATTTCTTCACCATCCATCGGCCACATCCAGCGCTCAGCGCCGTAAGACACTCGCGAGATATTATTAGTCTCCTCTCTCCCTCGTTTTGTCACTCCTGAATGAAAATCCCCGTGGCCACCCGTTTGGCCTCGCTGGCCCGTGACACAGAAGGGGAGTGGGCGCTGGGTGCTGTTTGGCGGTGCCGTGCCGTTATCCATGTGCTGGAAGCGGCAGCCTACGGTAAAACCCCAGAATACCTCCCGAGGGAAGATGGTACCTCTGAACCGTGGGGATGGTACCTCTGAACCCCGGGGATGGTACCTCTGAACCCCGGGATGGTACCTCTGAACCCCAGGGATGGTACCTCTGAACCCCAGGGATGGTACCTCTGCACCCCAAGGATGTTACCTCTGAACCCCGGGATGGTACCTCTGAACCCTGGGGATGGTACCTCTGAACCCCGGCCCCCTGAACCTCCGGCCCCCACATCCCCCAGGCACTCCCCGCGCTCCCCTCTCCCCAGCCGTCCCGAGCTCACCCCTTGAGGAACGACGGGACACCAAGCGCCGGAGCTGCGGCCACGCTGTGGGGGGCTGCGGCCACCAAGCCAAGGCCAGGGGCTGTGGCACCCCGGGTGAGCCCAAGGGCTGCCGTGCCCCCCCCCCAAGGGGCGCAGGCTGGGTTCGGCGGCACGACAGTGCCCAAAAACCAGCTGCTCTGCTGGGGGCCAGAGCCCATCGCTCTCTGCCCGGGGCGGCAGCCAGAGCCACGGCGACCAGAGCCACGGTGGCCAGAGCCACAGCAGCCAGAGCCACGGCGACCAGAGCCACGGTGGCCAGAGCCACGGCGGCCAGAGCCATGGCAGCCAGAGCCACAGTGGCCAGAGCCACGGTGGCCAGAGCCACAGCAGCCAGAGCCACGGCGGCCAGAGCCACGGTGGCCAGAGCCATGGTGGCCAGAGCCACAGCAGCCAGAGCCACGGCAACCAGAGCCACAGTGGCCAGAGCCACGGCAGCCAGAGCCACAGCAACCAGAACCACGGTGGCCAGAGCCACGGTGGCCAGAGCCACGGCAACCAGAGCCATGGTGGCCAGAGCCACAGCAGCCAGAGCCACGGCAACCAGAGCCATGGTGGCCAGAGCCACAGCAACCAGAGCCACGGCGACCAGAGCCACGGTGGCCAGAGCCACGGCAACCAGAACCACAGTGGCCAGAGCCACGGTGGCCAGAGCCACAGCAGCCAGAGCCACGGCAACCAGAACCACAGCAGCCAGAGCCACGGTGGCCAGAGCCACGGTGGCCAGAGCCACAGCAGCCAGAGCCACGGCAACCAGAGCCACGGCAACCAGAGCCACAGCAACCAGAACCACGGCAACCAGAGCCATGGTGGCCAGAGCCACAGCGACCAGAGCCACAACAGCCAGAGCCACGGCGGCCAGAGCCACGGCAGCCAGAGCCACAGCAGCCAAACCCACATCGACCAGAGCCACATTGACCAGAGCCATGGCAGCCAAACCCATGGCAGCCAAAGTCACGGTGGCCAGAGCCACAACAGCCAGAGCCATGGCAGTGGAACCCACAGTGACCAAACCCATGGCAGCCACAGCCGCGGTGACCAGAGCCACAGCAGCCAGAGCCATGACAGCCAGAACCACAGCAACCAGAGCCACGGTGGCCAAACCCATGGTGGGCAGAGCCACGGTGCAGCCAGAGCCATGGTGGCCAAACCCATGGTGGCCAGAGCCACAGCAGCCAAACCCACGGCGACCAGAGCCACGGCAGCCAGAGCCATGGCAGCAAAGTCCATGGGGGCCAGAGCCACGGCGCAGCCAGAGCCACGGTGGCCAAACCCATGGTGGCCAGAGCCACAGCGACCAGAGCCATGGTGGCCACCTGCACCCCACTCGCCCCGTCCGGCGCAAGGCTCGGGGGCACCGCGCCACCTGCTCGACACCCACCCAGTCGGGCTCTTTCTGGTCCTGTCAGTTTTGCGCTGGTTTTTTTTGGTTGTCAGGGTTTTTTTTTCTGCAGTTTGTGGTTTAACCTTTAACTGCTTTCTAAAAAAACCCCATTTTCGGGTTGCCGGTGACTCCGCACTTACCCCCCACCCCGGCTCCGGGGTTGAGCTGAGGCGTTGGGTGCTGCTGGGGCAGGGGGCCAGCACCTCTGGCTTCCACGCCCTGCCCCCAGCAGCGGTGGCCAGCACGGGGCCAGCTGTGGCCACATGTGCCCCACGCACCCCTGCCCGCCCCCAGCAGATTTTGGTGTCCGGGAGCCACCGTGGATTTCACCACGGAAGCTCCGGGTTGGAAATCCATCCGGAGAAGCCGGTGACAAGCGCGAATCCGTCCTCCCAGCCCTCCCCCGGCGGCAGCATTGTCACGGAACTGCTGGATATTGGGGTCCTCCAGCCCCACAGGAGGCGAGGAGACCGCTGGCCTCCGAGCGCAAACACAAAATTGTGCCCGAGGAATTTACTCCTCAAGCCCGGGCTTGGGGGGGGGGTGTCCCCCCCTAACCAAAACCACCCCCCCAACCCCAACCCCCTCCGCAAAGCTCCGCCGACGGCTGCCTTGGGATGGGGGATGCTTTGCCAAGCCCTGAAGATCCGCATGGATACCCCGGAGCCAACCTTCCAGCCTCAGCCTGTGATCCAGGGCTCCGGGGATGGGCAGCTGCTGGTGGCACTGGGGGGTGGTGGGACACGGAGGAGCCCAGTGGGACACGGAGGAGCCCGGGACACCGGGATGGCTCCCTGGGGACCGAGCCGTCCCCTCCCTGCACGACTCGGCCGCTGCCGGTGTTGAGGCTCCTCCGTGGCTCTGGTGATGCCGCAGCGGTGATGGCTGATCTGTGCCGGGCTCCCCCCGGGGTGGGGATGGGGTCTCACGGCGGCTGCAGGATGAGGAGGGGGGCTCCGTCCCATCCTGGGCTTTGCCTGGCGATCCGTCGCTTTTCCTTTACCACCTTAGGTCCGTGCTTTGAAAATGTCACCACGGAGCCACCGACACCGTGTCTCAGGTGTCTCGGGACATCCAACGCGAGCGAGGGGCTTCCCACAAGCCCCTCACTCTACTCGGGACCCCCAAATCCCTCACCCACACGATGCCCAAGGTGGGCGCTTCTGCTGGGTGCAGGAGCCCATCGCCGGACCCCAGCGGGAGAAGTTTCTCCTAATCTCCCCCCTCCCCCCCAAGCTCCAGGTTAGTTTATTTACCGGGCTGCGGAGCGCCCAGGAGGGGGGGTCTCGGGGGGGCTTGCGGCTCCCCTCAGCTGTCCCGGGTGTGGGCTGCGGCTTCTGATCTATTTCAGAGCCAGGCAGCGTGTTTGATCTGGATTTTAATACTTCACTTTTTTTTTTGGGCAGCGCATCTTCTGAGATGAAAGCTCAGCATCCCTCCTGGGGACGGCATGAAACGCACGTGGCTCTCGCGAAGGAAGCAGGGGGGGGGAAGCCAAGCCCCCCCCCCGGCAGGACAACCGCTGGGCTTTCGCCTGTGAAATCCACATGAAACGCAGGTTTTTTTCTTAGTAATTAGCTCCCATAAAGAGTAATTTTTTTGTTTGATATGTTGTGATGGCTTGTCCCATTTCTGTGGCTCTTGATTGAAGGACTGGAGGCGATGTTTTCCGTGCCGGGGCGACGTCAGCGCGGTGGGGGCTCGGAGAGGGCGAAAAGGCACAGCCCGGGGGGGGGATCTTGGCCAAAGAGTCCAGTAACAATCCTGCCCGGATGGTTTGGGGTCCCCTGAAGTGTGTTAATGAGGGGAAAGCCCCCAGGAGCAGGGTCTCGGCTCCAGAGACCCCGGAGCTGCAGCACATGCCCCTGGGCTGGGGTCTGCGCGCCCACCTGCACGGAGGAGCGAGCCAGCATTCCCGGAATGGGGCTCGGCCATGTGGTACCCAAAATCCCAGCACGGATGGGACGGGGAGGGCTTCAAGAAAGCAAAAACCTGAGACCTTCCTAACGGGATTCTGCTTTGGATGCAACAAAGATGACTTTTTTCCAAAAATCCAGGAGCCATCCAGCTAAAGAACACCCGTCCCCTGCCCAAAAGCTGTTTTTTTCAAAATTCCAGGAGCCATTCAGCTCAAGAGCACCCGTCTCCTGCCCAAAAACCGCTTTTTTCCAAAAATCCAGAAGCCATCCAGCTCAAGAGCACCCGTCCCCTGCCCAAAAGCTGTTTTTCCCAAAAATCCAGGAGCCAGCCAGCTAAAGAACACCCGTCCCCTGCCCAAAAGCCATTTTTTCCAAAAATCCAGAAGCCATCTGGCTAAAGAGCACCCTTCCCCTGCCCAAAAGCCGTTTTTTTTAAAAAATCCAGGAACTGTCCAGCTAAAAAACACCCACCCCCTTCCCAAAAGCCATTTTTTCCAAAAATCCAGGAGCCATCTGGCTAAAGAGCACCCATCCCCTTCCCAAAAGCCATTTTTTCCAAAATTCCAGGAGCCATCCGGCTAAAGAGCATCTGTCCCTTCCCCGAAAACATTTTTTTCCAAAAATCCAGGAGCCATCCAGCTCAAGAGCGCACATCCCCTGCCCAAAAGCCGGCGCTGATGGTCCCCCGGCAGGTGGTGGCCAGTGGCACCCTGGAAGGGGCAAGTTCAGCTGGTGGCACATGATGCCAAAGCGCGGTGACTCCTCTGCGGTGCTGGCCAAGATGGAGCGTGGGTTGGTGCGGCCGAGCTCGGAACAGTTGGGGGTGCACAGGAGGAAGATGGATGACGCTGGTGGCTCCAGACCCAGGACGACGCTGGTGGCTCCAGACCCAGGATGACGCTGGTGGCTCCAGACCCAGGATGACGTTTGGTGGCTCCAGACCCAGGATGACGCTGGTGGCCCCAGACGCAGGATGACGCTGGTGGTTCCAGACCCAGGATGACGCTGGTGGTTCCAGACCCAGGATGACGCTGGTGGTTCCAGACCCAGGATGACGCTGGTGGTTCCAGACCCAGGATGACGCTGGTGGTTCCAGACCCAGGATGACGCTGGTGGCTCCAGACCCAGGATGACGCTGGTGGCTCCAGACCCAGGATGACGCTGGTGGTTCCAGACCCAGGATGACGCTGGTGGCTCCAGACCCAGGATGACGCTGGTGGTTCCAGACCCAGGATGACGCTGGTGGTTCCAGACCCAGGATGACGCTGGTGGTTCCAGACCCAGGATGACGCTGGTGGTTCCAGACCCAGGATGACGCTGGTGGCTCCAGACCCAGGATGACGCTGGTGGTTCCAGACCCAGGATGACGCTGGTGGTTCCAGACCCAGGATGACGCTGGTGGTTCCAGACCCAGGATGACGCTGGTGGCTCCAGACCCAGGATGACGCTGGTGGTTCCAGACCCAGGATGACGCTGGTGGTTCCAGACCCAGGATGACGCTGGTGGTTCCAGACCCAGGATGACGCTGGTGGTTCCAGACCCAGGATGACGCTGGTGGTTCCAGACCCAGGATGACGCTGGTGGTTCCAGACCCAGGATGACGCTGGTGGCTCCAGACCCAGGATGACGCTGGTGGTTCCAGACCCAGGATGACGCTGGTGGTTCCAGACCCAGGATGACGCTGGTGGTTCCAGACCCAGGATGACGCTGGTGGCTCCAGACCCAGGATGACGCTGGTGGTTCCAGACCCAGGATGACGCTGGTGGCTCCAGACCCAGGATGACGTTGGTGGCTCCAGACCCAGGATGACGTTGGTGGCTCCAGACCCAGGATGACGCTGGTGGTTCCAGACCCAGGCTGGAGAACCAGCCAAGCCACCCAAACAATTTTTACGTGGCGGAGCAGCTCCGTCCCCGAGCAGTGGAGACATCCCGAGACAAACAGTGATGGAAAAACTCCTGCAGCTCCCCCCCCCGCCCCCGACCCTGCGCAGGGCCCAGCAGCCCCAATTCCAGGCTCTGGGGGTGTCAAACCACCCAGATTCCCCTCTGGCATCTCCAGGAACATCTCAGATGGACACGTGGGAGGAGATACACTTCCCAAAACCAGGAAAGCGGGAAGAAACCCGGAGCATCGCATCCTCTGATGGAAAAGGGTAGAAAATGAAGGAAAACCGAGGGGCTTGGGGTAGGGGGCTCGGGGGGAGCGGGTTCCTGGGCTCCGGGGTCAGGCTGAGATGCCACCAGACCCACCAGGGGACTTGGAAGGTCACAGCCACAAGGTGCTCAAAACCACCGGCACGAACTTCAAAAGCCATCGCGGCGGCACCGCAAAGCACCGGGGAGGCAAATCAAAGGCAAAGGATGGCAAAGCGGGGGGTGGGGGTGGGGGGGGTGGGCGTAGGGCTGTGGCCCCCCGGGGAGCTGTGACATCACGGAAGCGGAGGGTGAAACCCCCTCCCCAAATGTCCTATGTCCAAGGGACGATGTGAAAAGCAACGCGGAAACCGAAGCCCTCGGCGCGCGGTGTCCCCGGGACGGGGCGCACGCAGGGTGGGACTTATATCGCCTCGATAAAATCGATTAAATATTGATTTTGATAAGGAAGAGACGTGGTAAGTCCCGGGGATGCGGCGGCACGAAGCCCTGCGGGCAGCGCTCCGGCCAGCGGAGTTCCCGGAGCACAAACCAGGCGCGGAGCCGCCCGGGGATCCAGCGGTGATCGGTTGGGAGCTGGAGGTCGGCGCTTTTGGAAGCTGGGCTCACATCCCTGGATTTTACCATCCAGGGTGGATTCCCTCCCTGGCTTTGCCCACCCGGGGTGGATTCCCTCCCAGCTTTGCCCACCTGGGGTGGATTCCATCCCTGGCTTTGCCTATCCAGGGTGGATTCCCTCCCTGGCTTTGCCCACCCGGGGTGGATTCCCTCCCTGGATTTGCCCACCCGGGGTGGATTCCCTCCCTGGATTTGCCCACCCGGGGTGGATTCCCTCCCACCTTTGCCCACCCAGGGTGGATTCCCTCCCTGGCTTTGTCCATCCAGGATGGATTCCCTCCCAGCTTTGCCCACCCGGGGTGGATTCCCTCCCTGGCTTTGCCCATCCAGGATGGATTCCCTCCCGGCTTTGCCCACCTGGGGTGGATTCCCTCCCGGCTTTGCCCACCCGGGGTGGATTCCATCCTTGGCTTTGCCCACCCGGGGTGGATTCCATCCTTGGCTTTGCCCACCCGGGGTGGATTCCATCCTTGGCTTTGCCCACCCGGGGTGGATTCCCTCCCTGGCTTTGCCCACCCGGGGTGGATTCCCTCCCTGGCTTTGCCCACCCAGGATGGATTCCCTCCCTGGCTTTGCCCACCCAGGGTGGATTCCATCCTTGGCTTTGCCCACCCGGGGTGGATTCCATCCTTGGCTTTGCCCACCCGGGGCGGATTCCATCCTTGGCTTTGCCCATCCAGGGTGGATTCTCCCCCTGGATTTGCCCACCCGGGGTGGATTCCATCCTTGGATTTCCCCACCCGGGGTGGATTCCCTCCCGGCTTTGCCCACCCAGGGTGGATTCCATCCTTGGATTTGCCCACCCGGGGTGGATTCCCTCCTGGCTTTGCCCATCCAGGATGGATTCCCTCCCGGCTTTGCCCACCCGGGGTGGATTCCCTCCCGGCTTTGCCCACCCGAGGTGGATTCCATCCTTGGATTTGCCCACCCGGGGTGGATTCCATCCTTGGCTTTGCCCACCCAGGATGGATTCCCTCCCGGCTTTGCCCACCCGGGTGGATCGCCGTGGTACCCACCGGAGTGCGTGCGCAGGTGGCCGGTGAGCGCGTCCCTCCTGCGGCAGGCGTAGTTGCAGAAGGGGCACTTGAAGGGCTTCTCGCCCGAGTGCAGCTTGATGTGCCGCAGCAGGTTGCCCTTCTGGGTGAAGGAGGCTCCGCACTGGTTGCAGTGGAACGGTCGTTCTCCTGGAAAACCCGAGCGGCCACTGAAACGCCGCGAAAAAGCAGCTGCCGGGTCGGCAGAGGAACCGCGACGGCCCTGGCGATCGCAGGGGCAGCAGGTTGAGAGGGAAAGCTCCAGGTTTACTACCAGACGTAGGGCTCTAGAGGTGACCCCCAGGTTTACTACCAGATGTAGCACTCTAGATGTGACCCCCCAGGTTTACTCCAAACATAGTGCTCTGGAGGTGACCCCCAGGTTTACTATGAGACGTAGGGCTCTGGAGGTGACCCCCAGGTTTACTACCAGATGTAGGGCTCTAGAGGTGACCCCAGATTTACTACCAGATGTAGGGCTCTGGAGGTGACCTCCGGGTTTACTACCAGATGTAGGGCTCTAGAGGTGACCCCCAGGTTTACTACCAGATGTAGGGCTCTAGAGGTGACCCCAGATTTACTACCAGATGTAGGGCTCTGGAGGTGACCCCTGGGTTTACTACCAGATGTAGGGCTTTGGAGGTGACCCCCAGGTTTACTACCAGATGTAGGGCTCTGGAGGTGACCCCCAGGTTTACTCCAAACGTAGTGGTCTGGATGTGACCCCCAGGTTTACTACCAGATGTAGGGCTTTGGATGTGACCCCCAGGTTTGCTACAAGACGTAGGGCTCTGGATGTGACCCCCAGGTTTACTACCAGATGTAGGGCTCTGGAGGTGACCCCCAGGTTTACTACCAGTCGTAGGGCTTTTGATGTGACCCCCAGGTTTACTACCAGATGTAGGGCTCTGGATGTGACCCCCAGGTTTACTACCAGTCGTAGGGCTCTGGATGTGACCCCCAGGTTTACTACCAGATGTAGGGCTCTGGAGGTGACCCCCAGGTTTACTACCAGACGTACGGCTTTGGAGGTGACTCCCAGGTTTACTATGAGACGTAGGGCTTTGGATGTGACCCCCAGGTTTACTACCAGTCGTAGGGCTCTGGATGTGACCCCCAGGTTTACTACCAGTCGTAGGGCTCTGGATGTGACCCCCAGGTTTACTACCAGTCGTAGGGCTTTTGATGTGACCCCCAGGTTTACTACCAGATGTAGGGCTCTGGATGTGACCCCCAGGTTTACTACCAGTCGTAGGGCTCTGGATGTGACCCCCAGGTTTACTACCAGTCGTAGGGCTCTGGATGTGACCCCCAGGTTTACTACCAGTCGTAGGGCTCTGGATGTGACCCCCAGGTTTACTACCAGATGTAGGGCTCTGGAGGTGACCCCCAGGTTTACTACCAGACGTATGGCTTTGGAGGTGACTCCCAGGTTTACTACCAGACGTAGGGCTTTGGATGTGACCCCCAGGTTTACTACCAGTCGTAGGGCTCTGGATGTGACCCCCAGGTTTACTACCAGTCGTAGGGCTTTTGATGTGACCCCCAGGTTTACTACCAGATGTAGGGCTCTGGATGTGACCCCCAGGTTTACTACCAGTCGTAGGGCTCTGGATGTGACCCCCAGGTTTACTACCAGTCGTAGGGCTCTGGATGTGACCCCCAGGTTTACTACCAGACGTAGGGCTCTGGATGTGACCCCCACCCTGGGGAGCGACCGACCTGCTGCAGGAGGCTGGACAGTGACCAGGACAGACCGTCCACATGTACCATCCTGCGCCTTCCCTCCGCAGCCCCTTCTGCCTGCGCCCCCGGGGTGAGCAGCTGGGACCCCGCACCCACCTCCCACGGCACCGGTGCCTACGGGCCAGCACCCACTCGCCACCCAGCTTTGGAAATTTCCTTCCCTCCCAGAAATTCGCATCCCACCCCCGGCAGCACCGCCAGCCCCGGGGCCGCCGCTCACCGGTGTGGCTGCGCTTGTGCACCATCAGCACGTTGGGGCCGATGCACACCATCCCGCAGATGTCGCATTTCAGCTTGCCGTTGGGCAACCGAATGCCCCCGGGCGAGTGCGGCTCCTGGCCCGTCCCATCGCAGTAGCCCAACGGTTCGGAAAGCGAGTCCTCCACGATCACGCTGTCCTCCTTCTCCAGCAGCCGGTCATCCTGGGAGAGCAGCCGGCTGGCTTCCTCATCGCTGTACATCTCCACCTTGATGGAGTTCGCTGCCGGGAGGCAGAAGGGAGAAGAAACAGTCAGCAGAGAAAAAAAAAACAAACCAAAAAAAACCAAACCAACTCTTCAAGAAGTTGGGAGAGCGCCGCTTAGGCGAGACTTACTCCTAGAAGAAAGACCGTGATGCGTTAAGTGATCTGCTCGCAATGAACGGGCATCATCTTATCTCCTTGACTCAAGGAGGGAGATCCAACAGGGATCTGGTGAGGTTGGGGGCCGAGCGGCTTGTCCGCACCCCCAGGATTGCTGCTCTGCCTCCTGCCCTGCACGGTGGCCCAGTGCAGAAGGTGTTTAGTCCCCTGGATCCAAAGCAGAGGGTGAAAGAGAAGCCACTCGTGCTCGTGAAGCGCAGCAGGGGAGGCAGAACGCCCGGTTGTGATGCTGACCCAGAGAGAGCTCCACGTCCACCGGCACAAAGAGCCCAACTGGAGCCTCTCAGCCGGCTGGTGGATCTTGGTGGACCACGGGAGCCACGGCGTCACCCAAGTTTTCACCTCTGCTACAAGACCTGGGATCCACCAGGTATCTAAAGGCAGAAAAACCCCAGGGAAGAGGCCATGGACCCCCCCTCCCCCCCCCCAGGCACGCTGCCACCCCGGTGTGGCCGGGCTCCTGCCCCTTATTGTGGCGAAGGAGGGGCTGACCACGCAGGCAGCCCTGGGATGGCGTTTGGCCACGGAAAACGCCAAGGAAGTTTGTGTGAAACTCGGGAAGTGGATGCGAGTGATGCCAGGGACTTGGGGAGGTCCCAGAGCCGAGGGCTGGGGACCACCGGGATCGGCCGCCCCACGACGGTTCTGGCCAGGACCGGAGCAGAGAGCGGGCAGGAGCCGGAGGAGCCGCACTGGTGAAGTCCCCCGAAGCCGGCTGGTGGCAGGGGGTGGCAGGAGGGTCTCCCCGGCGCAGGGTGGGCGCTGTGCCGCAGTAAAACCCCCCAGGTTCCCCTCCCCGCTGCTCCCTTTCCTTCCTCCTGCAGCATCAGGAGCGGGCGGCTGGCGAAGGGATGCGCCAGCCCTGACCTACATTCCCGGCTGCTCTAATGATCTGTGGAATGCCACAAATCAAACACTCCCCGAGACGACGGCGACCGCTCTGCTCCGGCTGCTGCCAGCGAGCTGCAGCCCCGCGGGGAAACCTCTCCCTCTCCTCCCTCCACTACCTTCCGCTGAGCTTGTCCACCCGGATCCTGCATGCTCCCTCCCTCCGCCGAGTGTCCGAGTGGTCACCCCACCTCGCGCCGCCAGCTGCACCCTCCGCTCGATAGAAAATCGAGGCTGGGACACCCTCGGCCGGGGTGAAAAGTCACCCGTTTGGAAAGTCGGTCTTGAAATGATCCAGTTGGAAAGTTTCCTCCCACTTTAAACCATCACCAGCAGCTGGGGGTGAGAGGGAATCCCCTGGGGATGCTCTCCAGCCGGGGACGGCACCTGCTACCTGCTCTGGAGGAAGGTGATGGTGGAGTAGAGGGTGATGCTGGAGTAAAAGGCAATGGTGGAGTAGAGGGTGATGCTGGAGTAGAGGGTGATGCTGGAGTAGAGGGTGATGCTGGAGTAGAGGGTGATGCTGGAGTAGAGGGTGATGCTGGAGTAGAGGGCGATGCTGGAGTAGAGGGCGATGCTGGAGTAGAGGGTGATGCTGGAGTAGAGGGCGATGCTGGAGTAGAGGGTGATGCTGGAGTAAAAGGCGATGGTGGAGTAGAAGGCAATGCTGGAGTAGAAGGCGATGCTGGAGTAAAAGGCGATGCTGGAGTAAAATCGAATCCAGGTCACCCACATGGCAGCACAGCAAGGCCAAGGGCTTAAAGCAAATATTTACAGAATCCCTTCCAATATCAGATTCTTATTTTTTCCATTTAAAGCAGGAGGCTCTTCCCAATCCCTTAAGAGGGGAACTGTGGGGGCTGGAGGAACCGAACTTTAGAGATACACAAAGGAGACTCTGCCGCTGCCCGGCGGGTGGGAGATGGTGGATCCAAGGGAGACAGACGTGAGAAGGGAGCGGGCTGAGCGCCGCCACACAGATCCCAGCAGCTCCCAGATCTGCCGCCGACTCGAGCCCGGGGGGCTCGTTCAGCTCCTTGTGAAAGCACCAATGCTCACCCCCATCCGGGGATGCCGACGGGCACGGCGCACCGGCCGAGGGCATTCCAGAAAATCCGTGGTAACGGCCCCGGGACCAAAGCATCCGGAGGATTTGACCTTTAAAAGCTTGGGGGGGCTTTAAGGGGGGGAGGGGGGGGGGAGGAGGGGGGCTCTGAACTTTCCCATCGGCTGAGGAAGGGGCGATCCTTCCCGACGGGCGAGCGGGGAGGCTTTGGGGCGCTTACCGGGCAAGGAGGACGCCAGAGAGAGGAGACGGTGGCAGCAAGAATCCCAGCCCCGGGGAGGCCGGTGCCTCCCGCTCCCCCGGGAAGGGCGGACACGTGGCCCCCCCAAAAAGCCAGGCCTGGGGAGGAACCTCCTCTTCCTCGCCGCCTCCGACACGGGCGCCGGCGCTTGCCCGGAGCCAGGTACCGCTCTGCGAGCGGGGATTAACCCGGAGCAGCAGCATGGAATTGATTCATCCCAAACTGCGTGAGGTTTTATTGCCGGGTGAAGAGCCCAGGAATTCTGGCTCTCACCCGGCTCCATCCCTTCCCGGCGGA
The DNA here is from genome assembly GCF_963210335.1 of Falco punctatus. NCBI lineage: Eukaryota > Metazoa > Chordata > Aves > Falconiformes > Falconidae > Falco > Falco punctatus. The sequence continues at coordinate 3,883,166 of NC_137598.1, forward strand.
CAATGCCGCCTTCCCAGCGAGGCTCCAGGCGACGTGAACGGCGCGGCCACCCAGCCTTGGCAAACGCAGCCGCTTCCCGGCTGTGTGCCGAGCCCGCGGCCAAAGCCACCGCTGCCTGCTGCAGACCGGGAGGGCACTCCGAACATGCCGGGGGGCGGGGGGGGGACACACAGAACTTGATTCAACATCTTGACCCCGGGGGGAGGGACACAGAACTTGATTTAACATCTTGGCCGGTGCCACCACGCTCCCCTGGGAGCATCCAGGAGATTTCCAGCTCCGTGCGGGAAGCCAGAAGCTCCTCTCGGTCTGCCTGGATGGGTTGTTTGCTGCACTTTTGATTTTCTGGTTGGGTTTTTTTTCTCTTTTTTTTTTTCCTCTCCCACTCCCCTGGGGACTTTTTTTTTTTCTTTTTTTTTTTTTTTTTCCTGGGCATAGAAGGGAGGCCAACTATTGTTCTGTAATTCCCTTTTCAGAACCAACGCAGCGCCTGGTCTCGCCGGAGCGAAGTCTCTGCTGGCAGAACAGGTTATATAATATTCTTGCTCCTCTGGGGCACGACGCTCGCTGGATGAACCAGCTGTGAAGTCAAGTCAGATCAGAAGCAATACCATCACTTGCATCCCGCCGGTAAAGGGGAAGGGATCGCGATTGTCCTTTCGCTCAGCCCACGTGCTCGATGCCTTTCGCTTCTGATCGAGCGAAAAAGCTGCGGTACCTCTCAGAGCTGTCCTCCGCCAAAAAGCCCGAGGTTTCATTTCTTTGCAGAGCTTCTGAGCGTTTTCATTGGGCAAATGTAAAATAAATAGCAAGTAATCAAAGGAGAAAAAAAAAAAAAAAAAAAAAACGCCGACAGAGCTAATTCATAACCTTACCGCTTCTGAAAGCGGCGTGGTTGGGAGTTATTTTATCCCGGTTCAGAAAGAGCAACCTTCAAACGCCAGGACCTACCCCGAGGTGCCCCGGCCACTGCGGGTAAATTACAGGGGGGTTACTCCGCTACGGAAAAGCCGTACGTGATGGCGCGCTGGGAGCGAGGGAAGGGCAGAGCCGCGCCGGCCGTTTCGGTGCCGGTTGAGTCAATCCGGTAGAGGTGGCCCAACTGCCGGTGCCTGAACACTGAGAGCGCAACTCAGAGCGGGACTTGCCAACTTAGCTCGTACAACGGCACATACAGCCCTCGGAAAGGTGACTGCTGCCCCGAGAAGGCTGCGACATAAACAGCGCCGCTGCAAGCGAGCCTGTACCGGCCGTGCCCAGCTCATCCAGAGCCGTGCCCAGCTCATCCAGGGCCATATCGAGCTCAACCAGAGCCGTGCCGAGGTCATCCAGGGCCGTGCCGAGGTCATCCAGGGGCACGCCGAGCTCATCCAGGACCACACTGAGGTCATCCAGGGCCATGCCCAGCTCATTCAGGGCCACAAGGTCATCCAGGGCCATACCGAACTCAACCAGAGCCATGCCAAGCCCATCCAGAGCCATGCCCAGCTCATCCAGAGCCATGCTGAGCCCATCCAGAGCCGTGCCCAGCTCATCCAGAGCCATGCTGAGCCCATCCAGAGCCGTGCCCAGCTCATCCAGAGCCATGCTGAGCCCATCCAGAGCCGTGCCCAGCTCATCCAGGGCCATGCCAAGGTCAGCCAGGGCCATATCGAGCTCAACCAGAGCCGTGCCAAGCTCATCCAGGGGCACGCCGAGCTCATCCAGGACCATACTGAGGTCATCCAGGGCCGTGCCCAGCTCATTCAGGGCCACAAGGTCATCCAGGGCCATACCGAACTCAACCAGAGCCATGCCAAGCCCATCCAGAGCCATGCCCAGCTCATCCAGAGCCATGCTGAGCCCATCCAGAGCCGTGCCCAGCTCATCCAGAGCCGTGCTGAGCCCATCCAGAGCCATGCTGAGCCCATCCAGAGCCGTGCCCAGCTCATCCAGGGCCATGCCAAGGTCAGCCAGGGCCATATCGAGCTCAACCAGAGCCGTGCCAAGCTCATCCAGGGGCACGCCGAGCTCATCCAGGACCATACTGAGGTCATCCAGGGCCATGCCCAGCTCATTCAGGGCCACAAGGTCATCCAGGGCCATACCGAGCTCAACCAGAGCCGTGCCGAGCCCACCCAGGGCCATGCCCAGTTCATCCAGGGCTGTGTTGAGCTCATCCAGAGCCGTGCCGAGCCCATCCAGGGCCATATCGAGCTCAACCAGAGCCGTGCCGAGGTCATCCAGGGGCACGCCGAGCTCATCCAGGACCATACTGAGGTCATCCAGGGCCATGCCCAGCTCATTCAGGGCCACAAAGTCATCCAGGGCCATACCGAGCTCAACCAGAGCCGTGCCGAGCCCACCCAGGGCCATGCCCAGTTCATCCAGGGCTGTGTTGAGCTCATCCAGAGCCGTGCCGAGCCCATCCAGGGCCATATCGAGCTCAACCAGAGCCGTGCCGAGGTCATCCAGGGGCACGCCGAGCTCATCCAGGACCATACTGAGGTCATCCAGGGCCATGCCCAGCTCATCTGGGGCCATCCTGGGCTCATCCAGGGCATGGCGAGCTCATGCAGGACCATGCCGAGGTCATCCAGGGCCATGCCGAGCCCATCCAGGGCCATGCCCAGCTCATCCAGGGCCATACTGGGCTCATCCCGGGCCATACTGGGCTCATCCCGGGCCGTGCCATTCCTCAGCGCGAGGGAAGCCCCACATCCCTCATCACTCACCGCAGCGAGCGACGGGAGTAGACGGCACACCAGGAGGAGGGACAGACTGCGACCACTCGGAAATCAGACCTGTTTTGCTGGGGGAGGTTCTTAACTATACCCTAAAAAAGCAGTTTTGTTCATTTTTAAATTAAAAAGCGAAGAATTCCATCAGTAGGCAGGGAAGGGGCTGGAATGTTTCAGGTTACGGACACAAGATTCCCCACACTGGTCCCATTTCTGGATCCCTGTCAGGTGCCACCCGTCAGCTCCGGGCAAGACCCCTGGGGACACGCACCCGCTCCGTGAGGTGACAAGGAATGGCAGGAGCTTCCCAAGGAGCAACCATGCAGCCTCCCCCGCTCATTTCTTGGAGAGGGGGGGAAGAGCCAGAAAGGACAGCGAGACGTGATGGCAAAACTGGTGGCTGAACACAGCAGCACAGGGTGGCCAGGGGTGGGCGAAGGCTGGGAGCCGGCGGTGCCTTTCGTCATCCCGCGGCGTTCCCAGTGCATCCCAACATGCCCATGGGCTCTCCCAATCTACCTCAGCCACACAAATAACTTCCCAAGAGGCTCATTCACGTCAAGGCCACCGCGGACCCCCACCTGCCCAGGGTACCGCACGAGAAGAAGCGGCGTGGCTTCTCCTTCCCCCCACGGCCATCTAGAGGGATATAAAAAATAACTTATTCCGAAGCGACCGATGGCTCCGTGGCCCCTCCGGAGCTGCGGTCGTTAGCAGTCTGGAACACGCAGCTGCCTTGAAAGTCAAGGTGAAAACCACCACCACCACCACAAGGAACGACCCTGAGTCCTCGGCATCGCCGCGGCCGATTGGAAAAATCCGGGGTTCAGCCACAAGCGGTACCCAGGACCGGTCCCTGGGATGCTTGCTCCACTTGAAGACCAAAGGAGGGTTTTATCTTCTTGGGTTGGCAAAGAAAGAATCAGCCTCAGGAGAGAAATGTGTCACAGCGGGAAGTCAACATCTCTGTCACGTCTGATTTGGGGACACCACCGGCAGAACCCGGCGCGGCTTTTCCCAGCGCAGGCGGCGTACTCACCACTGAGAGAGCGGCTCGGGGAGGAGTGCTGGCTGTTGGGGGTGCTCACCGTGGGTCCCACGATGGCCGAGCTGAACTCCTTCTCCAGGGAGGAATCCCCACTACCTGTGGGAGGAGGGAAACACAAGTGAGCAACGCCTGAATTGGGGCTGGGGGCTCCCGCCGCCTTCACCCCACCAAACCCTCTTCCCAGCGCCGCTGCGTCGGGAAGGGGCTTCGGGACACGGCTTTCACCGTCTGCCACGCACACCGGTGGCACCGCAGGAGCTCGCCGCTTGCCGGACCGCGGTCCTCCAGCTGTGACCTCCTCGGACACCAGCAGCCCCCAGCCAGCGCCGTGCCGCCGGCAGCGCAAGCTTTGCTCCCCTCGCCGGCTCGCGGGGAGGTGGCAGAAGGGGCGAGGGGTCGGCACGCCACGCTGGGGGGGCTCTGCGGGTGCTCCCACCGGCACCACAGCGCTGTGCCAGCTGAGGGGGGAAGGGCAGACCACCCCTGGGGGGGCAGACCACCCCTCACCCATGAGCATCAGTCCCCCACCTAAGGGAGCTGTGCCCCCCGCTGTGCTGCCCAGGCGAGCGGGTCCCTTCCCCGGGCACGGGGGTCCCCCTCCCCGGCAGCCCGTGCCGGAGGGACCATTCCCAAGCAGATCCTCACACCCCGGGGGAGCCGAGCCCACCCCAGACGGACCCTTGCAGCCCCTGGAGACAGGCCCTTGCCCGTTCACACTGGAAAGCGAACCCAGCAATACAGCTGCCTACCCCATCGCACCCGCGCGCCGGGCTAGACTCATTTTTTCCCCTTCGGGGGCTAGCAGGTTTCTATTCCGGCGAGACCTGCTGGCTGTCAGCGCGCCGAAAACCCCCGGCCCCCCATCAGCTCCCCCCCCCCCAAAAAAAAAAAAACAACCGCCCGCGAGCCGGGCAGCGGCTGCTCCTCGGCGATGCTGTGGGGACGGTGGAGTTTCATGATGGAAAGTGCAGAAGCTCGGCGAAGGCCATCAGCGCAGCTGGGAATGTTATTTCTAAATGTTTGCAGCTGGAGAAACTCCCGTCTCGGCGCTCCCCGAGCCCAGTTCATCCCATTGTCTGGTGACTACTGGGACGCTGAGCTCACCCAGCCTCGCGGAGCATGGGAATCGGTGGTGGTAACTGCCCTCGGTGAGACAGCATCTTCTCAATCGCTGCTCCACCGGGACGCCCCAGCACCATCCTCACCCTTCCCAGCTCCCCGCAGCAGCTTTCCTCCCGGGGGGCACAGCGGGACAGGCTCGGAGGACCCTTCCCTCTCCCCTCCCCACGCTTCGGCCGGCGAGCTGCTGCCAGCCAGTCACGTCAAGCCGACAGGCGCTGCCAGCCATGGCACAAGAGGTTAATGAGAAGGTTGAGTAACGAGCCCGGAGCCCTCTGGGGGCTGGGGGCACATCCTGAGGCCGAGAACAGACACTGGGTGGGCTGAGAGCGACCCCCTCGAAGGGTCTCGGTACATCACGAGCGGCGTCCCGAGCCTCCCTCGCTCATATTCATCTCCACGGTCATCTTGGGGGGGGCGGGGGAGGGGGAGGGGGGGGGGCGGTGTCAGGCCTTTCCTTCCCTCTCCTCCCTGCCAGCACAGGGGGGGTCAGACACCTATCAATCACCCTCCAGAATCGGGCCCCCTGCACCCCTTCTCCTCCGCACGCAGCGAGCAAGCAGAGACGGCACCGAGTTATTTCAGGATCCTCCCCACCACCACCACCCCCCCCCTCCGCCGCCGCCGCTCCCGTTTAACTCGCATTATTCTACCTTGCTGGAGATACCCTGGAGTGTTATCACAGCCAACTCCTTGGAAACAGCGCTGGAGCCCAGGCTGCGTGTGCATGTCTGCGTCGCTGGCAGGGCGCACGCAGCCGCTCACCTTCCAGGAAGAGCAGATTCCTGGAAGCGAGGGAAACGACCGTCATTTTACAGGCAGGCGGCACGGCACGGTGAGCGGGAACGTCGGCTGCTCCCTGCCGCGGGGACACGCGGCCTTCGGAGAGCAGGGAGCCACGCCGAGCCAGCCGGAGACGATGCTTGAAGGAAGGAGAGAGCAAGGGATGCAGGGATGCTGCAGGGGGTCCGCTCTGCCCTCGCAACACAGCCTCCCCCCCCCCCCCCCCAAACCCAGGGGCTCCGGGCACAGGACCCCAAAATATGGGTGAGGACCTGATGACCGGGGGGGAGAACGGCATTGCCCCCCACATCAGCCAGGGCTCATCGGGGCTCTGCCCCCCTCCTATAGCCACAAGGGACGGGGACACCGAAGCCACGGTCCTCAGCTCCAGGGGCAGATGCTCAGCCCCGAAGAGGCACTTCACACCTTCCCAACGCGCCGCGTATCCCTATCGAACAGCCAGACACACGGGAACACATCCCCGTGCTGGAGCCGCAGGGAATTTTTCTAGGCAGCGTTTCCAGGCAGGCTTACCTTGGCAAGCAATTCCCAAAAAAAAAAAAAAAAAAAAAAAAAAGACCCTTCCCGGTGCCAGGTTTAATCCTGGAGGTGAAACTGGGGCTCCCTCACGGAGCACCCGGTGATCCCGACAGCAGCAGGAACCTCGCCGCGCTGTCCTGCAACCTGCTCCCAGCTACCGCTTGGAGAAAAGTTAAAAGCAGCCAAACTCGAATTTAAGTGATAAAGTACGGGGAAAATAAGAAAAAAAATAAAGAAAGAAAAATATGACAAAAAAACACATCTATTTCTCCTCCATCCCTTCGACCATAAAGGCAGGGCATGGCATCCCGTCCGCAGCTGAAAGCTCAGCTCCTCTGCCAGCTAGCTTCATCCTCCGGATCCCAAAGGATCCTTCTTATTCCAAACGATCCCCAAGCAGCCAGGGATACGCGAGCCGATCCCTGGCACCGAGCCCCCGCCGCAACGGGGGTCAGGCCAGCAGGAACCTTCGTGCTGCCAAGAGCCTCGGCTCCCTGGGGGGGGGATCGCTGTCGGACCCCCACTGAGCAGCATGGACCCCAGCCAGGACCCCCCCCCCCCTCCAGAACATCACCACCCCCCCACCACGGGGCCGGGGAGTTTTTCCCTCGGTGCAGCGGCGGGTCTGACACAGGGACACCCCCCCCCCCCCCCCCGGTAACGGCTCCCACCAGCGGTTCGGAGCCCCCGGTAAGGTGGGCAGGCTGCCCGGTGCCGCCGGCGAGAGATTGAAGCCCTATCCCACCCCTGGGAGCAACCAGCGCCTGGTTTCGACGGTCTCTCGGCAATTTCCCTCTCTGATAACTTTTCAGACTCGAGATTTCAGGAAATATTGGGTCACATTTCATTTGTTCTAAAAAAACAAGTGGAAACCTGAACGTCAGGCAAGAGACGCTCCGTCTGCCTGTAGCCCGGTTATCCAAGGAGCCGGGAGCGTTTCACCCCGTTCCAAATCAAAGGGGGTAACACAGTGGGGGGGGGGGGGGGAAGGGGGCTGGGCTGTGCCAGGGAGCGGAGATGGGGGGCGACCCCCTGGAAACATCCCCCATAAACACCCCCCCACGTCTTCCATCAGCCTCTGACACTCACAGGCAACCAAAGTGGGGGCAGACCCCCCCCCCCAAAAAGCATCCAGGGAGAGGAGGGGAGGGAGGGAGGGCAGGATCCCACGGGAAAACACGGTGGGACAGGGATTTCATCCCACCCTGCTCTTGCGGGACGTCCTCGGTCCAGGCCGGGGGGCTGCGCTGGTGCCTCCCCCAGCTCGGATGATGGAGCGGGGTGCTCAGCCCCTTCACCCGCTGTGAGACGGCACCACCGTCCCCACGTCCCCAGCGCTGGGTTTGGGGGTTCAGCGTCCCCAGAAGGACGTAGAGCCCCAGGAGGTGCCCCCCCGAGGAGCGGGCACGTGGCACGGAGGGGTCTCTGGGCTGCCTCCACCTTGCTCCTGCCCCCCCGGCGGTAACGAGACCCTCTCTCACCACCACAGCTCTTTCAAAACGGACTTGTTTTCCTGTGAAGAACTCAAAAGAAAAAATATTTCACACGCACGAAGAGTTTCCGGGCCCTCAGCCGCCTCGCTTTGCGACAAACATGAACTTTTGTTTTTTCAAGAGTTCGTTTAATTAAACAAATTTCACAGAAACGAGTTTCCAGAACGCTGCTGGCTGTTTCCCCGAGTCGTTTCAGGGCTGCCAGCGACCTGAAGCGGCTAATTGGCAAGCCTTGCCCCTGACCCTGCTAATTAACCCATCTTCGTTAGCCCTGCCCTGCTCCCCCCCGCCCCGGCTTTGCTCCCCAACTTCCCGGAAAGTCCAAAAAAGAAAAGGAAAAAGGAAAAACCCCGGGATGGTCCTGCAGAAGCTCCCATCATGCTGCTCTCCCATCATTTCCCCATCCCCCTTCCCTCCAAACTCCAGGAGCTGCGTAAACCCGGGACCCCCAGGACCTCCGGCACCGGGAGCCCACGGGCACCCCAAGACTGAGCCTGGTGGGCTCTTTGCTTTTCCCACCTTCGTTCTGGGCTGGGCAGGGGAACGGGGCGCGTGGGGGAAGGGCTCAGCCATGGGTCTCCCCCAGGAAAAGCAACGCCGCAGCCCCGCAGGCACCGCAGACCTCGGCACCGAGCCCACAAGCCCCCAGACCCAGCCGGTGGCGGGGGGCACCGTTCTGCTGAGCGAAGCGGAGAGCGCAGCCACCCCCGGCGGCGCATCAAGCGTTTTGTGACCTCCCAGCGGCCAAAAACCCAGTGCGTGGAGAAGAGCCGAGGGTCTAACCCCGAGCAGGGACCCTCCTGGGATCGGAGGAAACCTTCCGAGAAAGGAGGAGAGCGCACGAACTCCGAGGATGGACTTTGCCAGGCCGGGAGATGCAGCGTGATTTACACGCGGGGCGTTGCACCAGGACCCCCCCGCGGTGCTGTCAACGCACCAAGCCCCCGGCCGCTCGTTAGAACAGCCGGGGTCCTCTCCCTCCCGATGCACTTCAACTCCTGACCCCCATCCCCGCTGAGCCATTCATCCCAGCACCCCTCAGCCGTCCTCCTGGCGGCACTGGGGCCGGATTTGGGAATCGGGAGGGTTTTTGTTTGGTTTTTTTTTTTTGTCTTTGCTACTTCGGCGTCAGCTCTCGCTCCAAAGCCTGTCTCCTCCGTGGACAAACCGCGGCGTTCTCAGACCAGTGCCCCAGAGATAACCACGAATCCCACCAACCCCACTCACCACTTCCCGCAGGTGACCAGGTAACCAAAATCCCTCCGGTGTCCCCGTTGTCCCCTCTGGAGAGGGTCACTGGGGCTGTGACCCCCAGCCGGCCCGTACGGCTTCGCCGGTTACCGAGCGGTCCGGCACGCCAGCAGTGGGACCCAGGTGAGCCCCCCGCTGCCCCCCACTCTCCCCACGGATATTTCATGGACTTTACGCCCGGAGCTCAGCCTGGGTCCCAGCTTAAGTCGCGCCGGCAGAGCGCGGCGCCCGACCCGGCAAGACCTGTGGGGGTCTCTGACGCTCAGCACCGGAGAGCAGGACTGAATTCCCCCGTTTCAGGAGCGCAGCCAGGAGTCCTGAAGGAACAACCCGCCCCCCCGAGACCCCCCGAGGCCGGGACTGCCCAGCCACCGCTGGAAAGAGGTTTTCCTTTCAGCTTGTGGCAAGGCTTTGAGTTTCCACCCACAGCGCCCACCAGAGCAGCGGACGAAGGCACAAGCACGTAAACTTCGGTGTAAACTTCCAACGCTTCGTTTTTTACACTAGGTACCTTCGTTTTTTTTAAATTATCTGTTTATACTTAAAACTGCACACTTGGTCAATGCTTCATCCACAGCCTGAGGATGTGGATGAAGGTACCGGCACAGGACTGGTACCCAGAGGGTGAGACCGAGCATCTTGAACACGTCAGCGACCCAAAAGAGCTGGCAAAAATCAAGATCAGACATACCAGATATGTAAGATCGTCCATTACAGTCTTCTATATCCATCTTTAAGGTACTGTGCTGAAAGAGAAAGCAGAGCTCAGTCAGAATTAGCCTCCAGAAGCCTCTCCTCCTCCAGGAAAGCTGCCCAAGCAGCTTCTGGGAGCAGGAGTTACTCACCCCCTGGGCTTAACCCCGTCACCACCGGCTTCACCATCAAAACCCAGCGGGTGACACCGATCCCCCCACCCGAGTGCTGCTTTCCAGGCACCCCCCTGGGAAAGCCAACGCTGGAGCGAGCAGTGGGTCCGGCAGCGACGCTAGGGACGCGCACCGCAGTGAACGGTGCCTCATCCCCGCCGCAGGCACAGCACCGCCACTGCGGCGTGCCGGGGATGCGGCGTTGGCTCTTAAAGCCAAACCTGGGACCCTCGGAGGGGGCAGAGATGGGAGAAGAGCAGCCACCGGCTCCCCTGGGACCACCGAGAGCCAAAAAGTCACCGGTCCAGGTAGACGGGCACAGCCCTGAGTAACCAAGTGGGCCAGCAATTCGCTGCTCCCACTCCAGCGAGGGACCGCTGCCAGGAATCCTTGTGCCCGTGCCCGACGTGGCAACAAGGGAGCTGGAGCCCCGAGCGCGGAACACGCAGAGCCAAAGCACTCGGCTTCATTTTATTAAGGAAAAAACCCCAGGATTTTGGGCAACACGACCCAACGCTGACGCACCACGCTCTGCCGGGCAGAGCCGCAGCCCTTCCCACGACCACACCAAAATAAAAGGGAAATCTGCCTTATATTTTGCTGCTCGGCACCCCACGGAGATAATGAACATTTTATACATTCAAATGGCTTTTATTTGTCAATTAGGTTGGCTGTTTAAAAAAAACAAAACACCAAAACGAGCCCGGTTTTAGAAACAGGAGTTTTGCTGTTTAGAGCTGTCTCTAATTGGCAGTGGATAGGGTTGGAAACGGAGCGTTTGCTGCAGAGAACAATTAGAAAAAGTGATAATTTGTGGAGATGAATCGTCTTTTCGGAAAGCCGACGTGATTTGCAGAGCGTGAGCGCGCACACGAGCAGCGTGTTGGTCTCCCCCTTCGCTTCTCCAGCGGCCGATCCGTGGCAGGTAGGGAAGCTTTCGGAGACCTCGGGATCTTCCCTGAGCCAAAAGAAATCGGTCGCTGCCTTCCGGCGGTGCCCCTTTCTAAATTATTTTTAAGGAATAATTCAGATACCTGAATGAACCCAGTTGTCCCAGCCTTTCTCCCACTCCAAGGAAGCACAGATGCGGACAAGGCGCATCAGCCTGGGCTTCTTACCCCACCGGACCCAGCCGCCCGCTTGATGTTAATTAAGAGGAAAAGCTCTCACTGTGCTCCAGTTAACCGCAGACCTCGCACGGGGGGTCGCTGGTTTTATGGGGGAGGTTTTCACCAGCTGGGCACCCGCTTACACCCAGCCCAACCCAGCCATACCCGGTGGCGGGATGCAGCCAGGGTGTTTTTCCAGCTGTTCCCATCAGGTTTGGGGATGAGGTGAGGACCCCCCGCTCCAGCACCAGTACCCAGGGTCCTGGCACTGGGAAGGCTGAAGGAGGAGATGGAGATGCCAGCTCCGGTCCCACCCGCAGCGGGATGCAGACTCCCAGGTCCCGAGTAAAAGGCACCTCCGCATCCCAGGCTGGCACCGGCACCGGGTGAATTTAAATTTGTTATAGGGGCTGCAGAAAATAAGGAAGCACGTGGGCTAGTGGCGCGACACCGGCGCTGTCCCCTGCACTGTCACCCGTGCCACCGAGGCGGAGGAGGACATCCCAGGGCTGAGCGCTTTGGAGTTCCCCTTCCCACCCCTCGGAGGCTGTGAACTTCACGAGATGAAAATGATTTCAGTTGAAAGCTCTCCCCCAGGCGCTGGGGTACACAGGAACTGCGGTTTCAAACGCATCCTGCAGCCTTATTTTTGTTGAACCCCTAATTTTGCTTTTCTGTGTTAGGCGCACCCGCTCGGCAACGTGTCTGCTTTGCGGAAAGGGCACGGCGACGCGCTAAGAAAAATTTTATTTAGAAAGCCCTTTCCCTCCTGTACTCTGCAGAAGCCTTTGAAAAGATGAAATTTAAATTCTAAATAAGAATAAAAAAAGCCCAAGTGCTAACGACTGTCCGACGGGGACCGTGAGTGAACACGCGGCACGGAAAGCTCCCGGCATCGCTCCATCTCCCCGGGACACACGCCGGACCACCGGGACCCCGGTGCCTTCCCTAAGCCACAGGCAGCCGACAGCGAGAAGCAGGAGAAATTAATTCTCCTCAAAGTAATCAGCTAATAATCAGCCAAATACAATTGAGTTGAGGAGTCAGTTCTGTAACTCCTACTCCTGCACGCGGTCTCATTAACGCTAACGGGATGATGAGCAGTAAAAGAGATGGATTCCCCACTCCTTTGTATTTAAAAAGAGGATCCAGGAAAAAAAAAAAAAAAAAAGCACCGGGAGCATTTCAGGAGCCCCGAGCCACGTGTCAGTGGTTATTTTCCTTAATTTTGCCGGAGTGCAAGGCCTTGCAAGCAGGAATCGCAATTTAAAAAATTGCAAATTGAAAAAAAAAAAAAAAACGAAACACCCCACCGAGCTCACAGGAACCTATAGCTCTACGGTTAACGACGGCGCGTAATTAACCTTCAGCTAGAAAATGCTTTTGCCTGTTGTTCCTTCCTAGAGTCCCGATTTTGAAAAGCACCGAAAAAAGGACGGACAACCCCCACACCCCACAGCCTGGGGGGAAAACACATCCCTGGGGGAAAAGGGGCTGCTTGCAGGGATGCGGCTTTGGCTCAGCACCGTGCCAGGGAGCGATGCTGGCCGCCTCCGAGCTGCTCAGCACCGCTACCAGCCGCCCCCCGTCCCCATGAGGAAGGGCAATCTCTCATGGATCATCCTCGGAGCTGAGCCCCCCTCCGGAGGGGTGCCGGGGTCGGACAGCGCGGTGAGAACCCGGCGCGGGGACAAACCTCCATGCTTCGGCGCGGCGGGCGCAGAGAGCACGTCTCCGTCTCCGGACTTTCTTCCCAGCTTTCAGGTGCGATCGTCAACTTGGGAATCGGAGGCAGGAGAGCGCTAAAATTAGAGCAGAGTGCCTTCGGCGCTGCTCGGTGCTCTCCTCCCCTCTGAAATAAGGACTTTTTCCCCAAGTGGCAACACTCAAGGAAAAAGGAAAAAGTCCTCAGAAGTAGCCCAATTTAAAAAAACCTCCAGCTCAGCCTGGTGCCACTTGGGAACGTCCTTCGCGCTGGTAACAAGAGGCTTCTGAAGGTGGCCAGGAGGACCTCCTGCCCCTCCTGCGCCGGCAGAGTGAATCCCGGGATGGCAGAAACATCCCAGAGCCAGGAAAAATCTCTCAGATCCCACCCTGGGCTGCTACCCCGCACCCTCCGGCAAAGGGCTCCCACCGGCTGCCTCCAGAACCCGGTGTAAACCCCTCGTAGCCTCGTGGTCGTTAGGAAAGCCAGTCAGTTTTCCTCCCCGGTGTTTCTGGTTATACCTCAAGTGCTGTGAAATGATTCTGAACGCTCAGCACCAGCAGCGGAACGCTCCTCTGCCTCCAAACACCGTGACAGCAGGAGAGACCCCAGCCCGACGGCACCCGGGGCTCCGCCAGGTTATTTTTGAGCTGACAACATCAACCCCCACGGGGGTAAACACGCAGCTCCCGCCAGGCTTGCACAGAAACCAGCCAAAAAATGCCAAAACCAGCCAGAAAACACCAAAACCCTTCGGTCTGACCCGTTTCTCCACCGGTCCCACCGGCAGGGATCGCTCCCCAAGAGGCACCCGGCACGCACCCACGGATCAGACGGGACCCTCCGAGCTACGACGAGCAGGAGGATCCCTCGGGAACGGTGAGAGCTCAGCTCTGGTGGCACCAAACACCCATCTCTGTCTGCACCGAGGGCCGGCACCCACCGCAGGACAGCCCAGCTCGGTGCTGGCGAGACCCGCATCCCGCGGTGGGGGAAGACGTGTTGGGGGGGCGAACATCTCCAAGCCTCCCGTCAGGGTAAGAATTAGTAAGCGCCATCAAGGTCCTCACAGTTTCTTTTTCCTAGCCATTGTTTCCATGAGCTGCCGTTTATTTTCCAACGCCAGGATTTATGATTATTTATTTTTTTCCCCACCTTCGCTGCAAATAGAAGCTCAGTGAATGAACCGGGCGCTCAAAGACCTCACAAGTTTGTGGCATTGGAAGCGCTTCAAGACGCAGCGTGGGGGGAAAGGGTGGCCTTTGGCAGAGCCCCCCATCCTGCCAGCGCACCCCATTTCAACGCTGAGGACGTGGCTTTGCCGCGCAGGTGCCGGCGACCCCGGCTCCAGCCAACGGAGCCACCTGTGGAAAGCGCAAATTAAAGCGTTGCGACACGTTGTGTCCGTGATAAAATAGTTCCCGTTGCCTCCGTGTTTTGAAATATAGGATTTAGTAAGATGAAGTGTCGTTGCTAAAAAAAAAAAATAAAATAAATTAATAATCTGATTTAATGCAACGCCGCAGCCGGAGGGCAGCGGCTGACAGCCTCCCGCTGCCGAGCTGGGGAGCCCCTGCATCTCCCCTGCCGCTGGTGATAAAGGCGATGCCGGAGCAAAGAAACGCGGTGCAGCGCTGGCAGGGGAGAGGCAACGGGAACGTTCTTAGGTTATTGCTTTAGGGACGGGCAGAAAAACTTCCTACACCCACCTGCACCGGGGTTTGTCACGGCAGCAGAGCCGACAACGCCGCCTGCGCGAGCCCGGCCTCGCGGTGGGACCCTGAACCAAGACAGAGCGATGTCACCCGCCCAGGACCCCCAGAGACCCCCTCCCAGCTAACCCAGGTGCCTTAACCCCAGAACTGAGCAACCACGGCCGCAACTCCCACCCTTTTTTCTAACTACAGCAGGGGAAGAGAGAGAGAAAACCCTTGGAGGGATCCAGCTTGAAGCCAGGTCCAGCAGCGGGCAGGCAGGACACCAAGCTCCGCGTCTCCCATCGAAGCAGGGATGTTATTTTTCCCTCTTTTTCACCGCCTGGAGAAGCTCCTCCCCACTGGAAATGCTCCTAACGCTAACACGACAGGACACGAGCCTTGCCTGCTCATTGATATAATTTTGTTCCAAAGCACTATCAACCAGCACGGTGTAAAAGGCGAAACTCCTGGTTTTAAAACACCGCTCCCGAGATTCCACAAAGTTTTAATTCAAAGCAAACCGAGGGCTGTCTCCTCCCGCGCCTTTGTTCGGGATCTAAACCCGTGTTGTGCCCTCCGGGCATCACCACAATACGGATAAATAATAACCGTGAGCGACGACGCTGAGCCTACAAAAGATGAAAAGACATTTCAGGAGACCGCCCCGGCAGCGAAGGGAGGGAAGAGAAGTTCCTTCTCCAGCACTTCCCGGGACAGGCGGTGGGAAAAGGGGCTCCGGCCTCCAAGCAGTGGAGCCGCCGCTGTGGGATCGCTGCTGTGGCTGGTGGCCTGACTTCGCTAACGACGCTCAGGCGCGTTTTAAATGGAACTGATCCACTGAGAGCAGAGAAAAATTAATCCGCCGCTGGATGCTCCCTCCTCGCGCCCGTCCTGGTCCTCTGCCCTCGGATAACCCCGCTCCGTCTTCGGGCGCGGAGACCACGCCGGCCCCCGCGGTTCCTGAAATTCCCCTTGGGAGCACAAACCGCTGCTGTGCAAACAGAATCGGTGCTGCGGGGCCCGGCCGGCTGCTCCCACCACTGACACCTTCACAAGGGCTCCAGAGCCCCGCTGGCTCACCCAGGCCGCTCGGGATTCCTCCAGTCCTTGGAATAAAAGCCAAGATGAGGCCAAAAAATCATTATCCCGGCTCCACCGCCGGGATATATACACGTGCCCAACCGTGCCACGGGACATGGCTCACCCTTCCCACCGCAGCCGAGGGGCACAGGGCGGCGTTTTGCCTGGACCAGGACCTCAGGATGGTACCTGCAAGCTGCTCCCGGAGAACGCCGGCCCCGCGGACACCGGCCTCACCGGGCACAAGGCACAGCACGGGGACGCTGCCCACCCGAAGCGCCGGCGTCCAAGGAAGCCCCCCCCGCGCACCCAGGAGCCAAGACACTGCAAGGAGCAGCCACGAGAAAGTGTTTACAGCCGCCAGCGGCAGCTTTGGCCCAAGAGCCATCGCTGCCTCTTCCCGGACCCTCCCGGGCTCTCCGGATCCCCCTTCCGTGATCCCAGTGGGGCAGCTGGCACCGGCACCGGCACGACGGCTCCATTCGGGAGCGATGCCGGACACGCTCTGCGAGCGAAACGAGTCCGTCATTGGCACCAATGCTGCTCTTCGGGAGGGGGGGGGCACAACGGGGACGGGGGCCACAGTACGGGGGGCACCAGCTCCGGGATTTAGGGAGCTCACCCCCCCCCTCTGCTCATCCCCGGGGGGGCAAGGATGCAGCCCCTTCTGCCTGGGGCAGCATCGGGGGGGGGGGGTGGGGGGGTAGAGGGGAGTTGTGGGGGTCACAGTGTGAGCAACAGGCAAACGGGGGGGGGGGGTGTGAACCCCCCAGCCCAGCATCCCAGAGGAAGCTCCGGCATTGACAAGTCGGCTGGGAAAACTCTGCCCGGAGCCAAGAGCTTCATCCAAAAAGCGGCGGCGGCAGCGACACCCCGCAGGCACAGGTAGGTACGGGGGGGTCACAGAGCTTGGGGGACCCCGACCCCCCCGACCCGACCCCCCTCTCCAGGAGACGGAGGTGCAGGGGGGAGGGAAACAGTCCCAAACCGGGATGCAGGAAAAGCAGCAGAACTTCGGCGGGGCCCCCCCACGCCCTCCCCCCCCCGAACCCGTTGTATCCCAGAAATGTCATTTCACTGGCCAGCACCCGGGGGGGGTCCCCTGCGCCCCCCCAGCCCCTCACCCTCACAGCAGCCAAGTTTGGGGGCTGCACCCATGCAAGGAGGGACACCCCGCCCCCCCATCCCCAGCCGTCCCGGGGAAAGCGGCTCGGGGAAGATTTGGGGGTGCAGCCCCCCCCGCCGCGGGGGACTCCCCCCCCCCCCCCGACAAGACGCCTTTTGCTCCGGCCCCCCCCTGCGGCACAGACCCCGCTCCGAGCCCTGACAGCCCCCCAGGCACAAGACGGACCCCCCCAGCCACGAGCTGCCCCCCCTCCAGCCCCCCCCTCAGAGACCCCCGACCCCCAGGGCAGCTCCCGCCGCGCACCCACCCCGCCCCCCGGCGACCCCCGGCCGCCGGACCCCCCGCCCCCATCACCCCCCAGCCCAGCACACACACACACCCCGGCCTGCTCACACCCCGCCGCTCCCCAGCACCGAGGCCCCCCGCTGCCCCCCCCGGCCCGGCCGGCGGCCCCGGCCCAGCTGCCCCCCACCCCGCCCGACCCCCCGACAGCGCCCGGCTCTCACCGGCGGGGGTCGGGGAGGGCCCCCCCGGCCCGGCCCGGCCGCGGGGCGTGCGGCAGCGGCGGGGGGGGCTCAGGGGCTCGGCGGTGGCGGCGGCTCCATCGGCGGCGGCTTCACCTGAGGAGGGCCCGGGCCCCCCCGCCCGCCCCGAGCCACTTCCGGCCCCCGCGCGCAGCCAGGCCGCGCAGCCGAGCGCCGACGCCCTCGAGCCGCCGGGAGGGGGGCGCCGCGGCCGCCATGGGCCGGCGCGGGGGGGGCTCAGCCGAGCGCCGAGTCATCGAGCGGCCGCCGGCCAGACCAAGGGCGGGCAGCGGAGCGCCGAGAGCGCCGAGCGCGGGGCGGGGGCACCGAGGGCCTCGACGGGCCCCGGGGCCGTAATCGATAGCCGAGAGCCGGTAATCGATAACCGATAACCGATAACCGGCGGGGGCGGCCTCAGGGGCCGGGAGCGGCGACCACCGAGCGGTCCCAGGACACCCCCCGGGAGGGCCCCGGGCGGTCCCAGGGCCGAGGGTCCGCGGGGTCGGGAGGGCCGTACAGGCCCACAGGGGGGTCATAGGGGCCCGGGGGGGCCCATAGGGCGGCTGTAGGGCCCGGGGGGGTCCCAGGGGCTGGGGGTCCCAGCTGGAATCCCACAGGGTCACAGGTTATATGGGGTCACAGGGTCAGGTGGGGTCTATACAGTCCCGGGGGGGGGGGCATAGGGCAGCTGTGGGGCCCTGGGGGGGTCCCAGGGGCTGGGGTCCCAGCTGGAATCCCACAGGGCCAGGTGGGGTCTATACAGTCCCGGGGGGGGCGGTCCCAGGGGCTGGGGGGTCCTGGATGGAATCCCACAGGGTCAGGTGGGGTCTATACAGTCCGGGGGGGGGGCAGAGGGGGGGCCAGAGGGTGGCTGTAGGGGCCTGGTGGGGGTCCCAGCTGGAATCCCACAGGGTCAGGGGTTATATGGGGTCACAGGGTCGGTGAGCCAGGGGGTCTATACAGGCCCGGGGGGGCCATAGGGACCCCAGAAGGGGGGGGGGGGGCGCATAGGACAGCTGTAGGGTCGGTGGGGGGGTGGGTGTCACAGGGGGTCTGAGCTGGAATCCCACAGGGTCAAGGGTTATACAGGGTCACGGGGGCACACAGGGTCGCTGGGTCACCTGGGGACAGAGGGGTCCCACGGTGGAGGGGTCCCATGGCTTAGGGGGGTCCCATGGTGGAGGGATCCCACAGCTTAGGGGGGGTCCCTTGGCTGGGGGTCCCATGGGGGGGGGGGGGTCTCATAGTGGAAGGGTCCCATGGCAGGGGGTGGTCCCATGGCTGGTGTGTCCCATGGTGGAGGGATCCCACAGCTTAGGGGGGGGTCCCATGGCGGGGGGGTCCCATGGCTTAGGGGGGGTCCCATGGTGGAGGGAACCCACAGCTTAGGGGGGGTCCCATGGCGGGGGGGATCCCATGGCTTAGGGGGGGTCCCATGGTGGAGGGATCCCACAGCTTAGGGGGGGGTCCCATGGCTTAGGGGGGGTCCCATGGTGGAGGGAACCCACAGCTTAGGGGGGGTCCCATGGCGGGGGGGTCCCATGGCTTAGGGGGGGTCCCATGGTGGAGGGAACCCACAGCTTAGGGGGGGTCCCATGGCGGGGGGGGGTCCCATGGCTTAGGGGGGGTCCCATGGTGGAGGGAACCCACAGCTTAGGGGGGGTCCCTTGGCTGGGGGTCCCACGGGAGGGGGGGTCCCATGGCTGAGGGGGGTCCTATGGCTTAGGGGGGTCCCATGGTGGAGGGGTCCCATAGCTTAGGGGGGGGGTCCCATGGTGGAGGGGTCCCATGGCTGGGGGGGGTCCCATGGCTGTGGTGGGGGTCCCACAGTGGAGGGGTCCCACAGCTTAGGGGGGGGGTCCCATGGCTGGGGGGTCCCATGGTGGAGGGGTCCCATGGCTGGGGGGGGTCCCATGGCTGGGGGGGTTGTCCCACGGTGGAGGATTCCCACGGCTTAGGGGGGTCCCATGGCTGGGGGGGGGTCCCACGGCTGGGGGGTCCCATGGTGGAGGGGTCCCATGGCTGGGGGGTCCCATGGCTTAGGGGTTTCCCATGGCTGGGGGTCCCATGTCAGGGGGGCAGCCGGTCCGTAGGGGGTCCCGATCCCCACCCTCCCCCCAATCCCACTACGGCGCCGCTGCCCCCGCGCTGCCCCCGGAAGCCGTAAAGCCTGGAGTCCATAAAATGCACAATCTTTATGGAGCCACTTTCACACGTCGGGGGCCATAAATGGGGGTGACCTTCGAGCCGTGGGGCGCGCGGCCGGGCCGCTCAGCGGCTGACGGTGACACGAACACGGTGCCAGGCGTTGCTGAGGACCCCGCGCAGGTTCCAGATAGGTGCCACCGTGTCGGGCTGGACGTTGTAGCTACCGTCCACCGCTTTGCAAACGATCTCCAGCTCGGCGGCACCCGCCGGTACCGGCACCTGCAGCTCCCAGAGTGCCCAAGCCCAAGCACGTCCCGGTACCGGCCGCTCACCCGTCAGCCGCGCCACTTGCCAGGTCCGGCCGCCGTCCAGGGACACGTCCACCCGCACCACCTCGCGCCCACCGCCGCTCCAGGCGTAGCCCTTCACCGTCAGCTCGTCCGCCGGCACCGCCGCACCGGGACGCGGGTGGGTGATGGCCGATTGCACCGGTAACTCCTGGATGGCCGGTGCCGTCCGGTAATCCACAG
The DNA here is from genome assembly GCF_963210335.1 of Falco punctatus. NCBI lineage: Eukaryota > Metazoa > Chordata > Aves > Falconiformes > Falconidae > Falco > Falco punctatus. Next base: position 3,902,905 of record NC_137598.1, read on the forward strand.
TGTCCCAGTCCACGCAGGGGGAGAAACCCTTGTAGTCGTTCTGCTGCCAGTGGCTGGGGCTCTCGGTGGGGCTGACGGCCACGCGCCGCAGCCACTTGACGCTACGGGCGCCCACCACGCCGGGCACCACGACGCGCAGCGGGAAGCCGTGATCGCGCGGCAGCTCTTGCCCGTTCATCTCGTAAGCCAGCAGCACGTCGGCCAGCGGGCTGACGGCGCGGCCGTAGGGGATGGACGCGCCGTAGGGAGCCCCCCCGGCATCCACGTCCAAACCCTCGAAGCAAACGTGCCACTCGCCCTCCCGCTGCTCCTCGAAGCCGGCGTGGAGCAGCACGTCCCGCAGCCGCGCGCCGCCCCACCGCGCCGTGCCGATGGCACCGATGTCCCATGCCAACCCCTTGACGGGGCGGACGAGGCTCATCTCGGTGCGGCGGTTACCGGCGCATTGCAACGTGGCCGTCACCTCGTGCTTGGGGAAGCGGCTGCGCAGCTCGGACAGCGACAGCGACAGCCCCCGGCCCCCCGGCCCCTCCACCCGCAGCCGGTAGGACCCCGGTTCCACCGCCGGTACCGGGAGGTGGTTACGGGTGAAGAAAAGCTCGTTGGGCGTCAGGAAGCTCTCGGTCAGCAGCTCCGCCGGCGGCTCCGCGTTGAACGGCTTCTGGCTGTTGACGCGCAGCCCGGGGTGCCGGGGGGGGTCCCCGGCGAAGGGGTCCTGGGTGGCGGCGGGGGGTGGCGGCGCCTCGGCGGGGCTCAGCTCGCCCACCTTGTACTCCCGCAGCAGCTCCAGGACGTGGGGCTGGTTGTGGACGGCGTAAAGGGCCCAGAAGGGCTCCAGGGCCCCCCCCGCCGCCAGCAGCAGCTTGTCGGCCCCCCCGGGGTGCAGCTCCACGAAGTCGGTGACGTCAAAGACCTCGGTGCCGTGGGTCACCCAGACCCGCTCGGCCGGTGAGCGGTGGCGCCCCACCTCCTCCCGCGTGTACTGGGGGTACTGGGGGGCCTGGGCCGCCTGGGCGACCTGGGGGGCACCGGCCCCGTCAGCGGGAGCGTGGCACCCCCGCTGCCCCTCCCCCACACGGGCAGGACACTGGGGTCACCCCCCACAACCACCGCCACCCCCGGGCAGGACCCAGGGGTCACCTCCCCACCACAGGCAGGACCCTGGGGTCGCCCCCCACAACCGGCACCCCCAGTGCCCCCCCTCCCCCCAGCAGGACCCTGGGGTCGCCCCCCAAAACCGGGGCCCCAGTTCGGTAGCCGCCAGCTGGGGGGGAGGGGGCGGGGGGGGCCGTGACCTCCAGCCACGGGGGATGTTGCCCCCACTGTCCCCACCCCAGAGACGGACTGGGGGAGGCGGGGGGGCGACCCAGAGGGTCCGGCCATCCCGGTGCCACCCCCTGCCCCGGGACTCAGCCCCCCCGGGACCCCGCTGTCCCGGTGCTGCCGCCCTCGCCGGGATCCGCCCCCCGGTGCCGCCCCCCCTCCACCCCCCCAGGGGTCGGAGCATCCCGGTGCCGCCCCCCCCGGTGTTCCCGGGATCTCACCCTGTCCACCCTACCCCGGTGCGCCCCCCGCCCCCCAAGGATCGGAGCATCCCGGTCCCCCCCGCCCCCAGCTCCCCCCCCCCCGGTGCTCCCGGGACCTCACGCGCTCCCCCCCGGTGCCGGTGCCCCCCCCGCCCCGGTGCCCCCCGGACCTCACCCTGTCCCGTCCCCCGGTGCTCCGGGATCTCACCCGCTCCCCACCCCGCCCCGGTGCCCCCCCGCCCCGGTGCCCGCCCCCCCCCCTCCCCGGTGCCGCTCACCCTCCGCCGCCGCTCTCCGTAGGCCAGGACGGCCCCGAGCCCCAGCAGCGCCGCCAACACCGGGGCCGCCCCCCCCCGGGGCACCCTCGGGGCCGGGCTACCGGGGGCGAACCGGGAGCAGCCGCGGCGGAGCAACGGCGGGAGCCTGCGGGGACAGCGGAGCTGGGACCGGCCGGGGAGGGGGCACCGGCCGGGGGGGGGGAACTGACACCGGGGAGGGGGGGTCCTACCTGTGCCCGGTAACGGCTCGGAGCAGCAGCATCGCGGCGGCACCTGGGCGGGAGACAGCGGCTGGCACCGTTACCGGACCCCGTTACCAGACCCCAGGGGAGCCCCCCCGGAGCGGGGGGCAGCGGTAACCCCTCCCCCCCCGTGCCGGTCCCCCCCCGCCACGCACCTGCGTCGCTCTGGTAGCGCGACCTCCCGCCGGCCCCTGTCGCTTTAAGAGAGGGGCTAGGGGCGTGGCCTCGGGGGGCATTGGCCACGCCCTCTCCCTGCCCGGCGCTGTGGGCGTGGCCCGCGGGGGTCCGCGGGGGGCTTAAAGGGGCAACAGCAGGCGGCCTTAAAGGGGCAACGCCGGCGGATTTAAAGGGCCAGCGCTACCGTCGCGCCCCCCCCCCCAACCTCCCCAAACCGCCCCCCCCGGGGGCAACCGGTTGCCGGCGGCGGCCAAGCCCCGGCCCTGCCCAGCTGGCCCCTCTGATAAGCGTTATCGGGGCAGGGCTGGGGCCCCACAGCGGCTGTTGGAGGGGGGGGCAGTTGCCCCCCCCGCCCCGCCCTGAGCACACACGGGGGGGTTGGGTTTATTTGTCCCCCCCCCCCCCATTTCCTTTTCGTGTTGTTTGTTTTTCACTTGCAGTAAATACATCGGGCACTCGGCTGAAGTTCTGTTACCACGATTGTTATTTAAATGCAATGGAGGAGCTTTCTCGAAGCGGAAAAAAAAAAAAAAGATAAGAAAAGAAAAAAATAATAAAATAAAAATAACAACAAAACAAAAAAAAATATTTATCCGAGAAGCAGCAGAAGAAAAAGCAAAAGGTGAGAAAAGCTGCAGCGTCCACATTTGGTCCAGGGGTTTGGCCTGGGGGAGGAGGGGGCCGCCAGCATCACCTGCGGGGGGTGGGGTGGGGGAGGCTGGGGTCACCCTGGGGAGGCTGGGGGTCCCCAGCCCCTCGTTAAATACAAGTGAGTGAGTCCCAGGGGGCTCCCATGGCCCAGCGCCAAGCAACAGTGTCCCCGGGGGGGGGGGTGTCAGCCCCATGGCTGGGGCTGGGGCAGTGGGGAGGGGGTCAATCTGCCTGTGGTGGGAGGGCTTCATACGAGACTGGTCCCTCCACCCCATAGCCACAGCCCTGGGAGCGAGTGGGTCCCATCCCCCACAGCGCTGGGGGCTCCCTGAGCCCCCCCCCGCCACAAGCAGGACCCCCACCACCCCAGGAAGCCTGACCTGACCCCAAAGCCCCCCCAGAGAGCTGGGGGCTCCCGGCTGCCGCCGTCCCGCAATGGGGTGTCCCGGCTTTGGGGTGTCCCCTTGTGCTTGCCTCCCCCCCCCCAGAGTGGGGGTCCACGGAACGTCCCGGCTCTGCCGAGGGTCTCTCCAGCCGAACAAGCTCCCTGGGGGGGGGGGGAAAGCAAAAGGAGATGAGCACGGTGCCACCGCCCCCCCTAAAGGGACCAAAAAAATAATTAAAAAAAAATAGAATAAAATAAAACAAACAACCAAGGTGCATCTGAACGGGACGTTTCCACGACTAAAGTGCAAACTGGAGTCACCCGCCAGCCGGGGGGGTGGGACGGGGACAAGAGCCCGGGGTCGTCCCCCCCCACCACAACGCACCACAGCTCCGTGGGTGGTGGGGAAGGGGCGCCTGATGGCTGCTGGGGGTCTGCAACCCCCACCCCCCACCCCCCAATAAAAATCCCCCAGGCACTTCCAATCCTCCAGCAAAAAAAAGGCCACCTAGGAAGAAATGAAGGACGCTGCAGCTTCCCTGCCCCCCCCCCCCCTCCCAGCCAAAGAGAAGAAACAGGAGGAGAAAACAGAAAAAAAAAAAAAAAAAAAATTGAAAAAGAAATGGGAGACAGACCCCCCCTCGGAAAAAAATATCCCATGTTCTCCGGAGGCGGCTTCGGAACAAGGTGGAACCTCCTGGGGTCTCTCCCTGCCCCGTTGACGGGACCCGGATTTCCAGAAGCAGCCGGGTTGGTGGGAGCGGCAGGTGGAGACCCCAGACCCTCAGGTCGCTACTTGCACCTATAATACAAAGTGAAGAAGAGTTTTGTTGTTGTTTGTTGGGGTTTTTTTCTTTTTTTTTTTTTTTCCTCCTTTTTTTTTTTTTTTTTTTTTTTGGAAGTTAAGTCCCCAGCTGCTCTAGTTCCGCTGCCGTCGGGATGGTGGGAACGGGGGGTGTCGGTGATGGTTTCCAAGCGTTAAAAAGTGCAGTTAGAGGGGGGGAGGGTCTCGGGGAGGGGGGGTCCGGTTCAGCCTGGCGGCTCGGTGTGCCGTGGTGACAGTGAGGTGCGGTGGACGGGGATGGAGGTTATATCTGAGCTCTTCCTCGGGCGCGGGGGGCCGGTGGGGGGCAGCCCCCTTAGTTGCTACAACACTGGCTCTTGTTCTGCTGGCTCTGCTCGTGCAGGTCCACGCCTCGGCTCCGGCCGGCCGCGCCGCTCGTGCTCTGGGGCTCGCTCTTTGGCAGCTTCTTGGCTGGAAGGAGGGGGAGGGGGGGATGAAAACGGTGAGATTGGGGGGAGCAGGATGGGGGGACCCAACCCTGAAGCCACCCCGGCTGCTTCCCTTGGGAGAATGAGCCACCTCCCCCCGGAGCTGCTCTTGCACCGGCACCACAGCCCGTGGCACGGCCGCTGGACAGACCCCGGTGCTGCTTGGCCCCCCAAAAAGCTCTGGGGGGGGCGGGATACGCACCAGGCAGACCCCCCCAGACACCCCCCCAGGCGCCTCACCGATGGCCAAGAAGAGATCGTTGACATTCATCGCTGTCTTGGCCGACGTCTCCATGAACAATAGGCTGTTGTCATCTGCGTAAGCCTGCGCCTCCTGGAAGGGACGCGGTGGGTGAGGGTCCCGAAGCCCCGGCACGTCCCGGTGGTGGCACTGGGGGGGGGGGGGGGGGGGGGGGGCGGGCAGGGAGGGAGGTCACGGCCACGGGGTGACACTGACCTCGTATTCCACCATGCGTTTGCTGGCCAGGTCGGCCTTGTTGCCCGCCAGGGCGATGACGATGCTGGGGCTGGCTTGTCGCTGCAGCTCCTTCACCCATGTCTTGGCCCGCGCGAAGGTTTCCTAGGGGCAGAGGTGGGAACTCAAGGCTCGTCCCACCGCTGCGCTGCAAGGCGGGCGTCTTAGAGGGACCCCCACCACAAAAGCCACCCCCCTGCAAGGAAAGACACACACCCGCCCCCCCCCCAACACACAGCCACCAGCACCCCCCAGGAGCCCCGTGGGGCTTGGCTCACGGCGGTGCCCCACCGAGGGGCATGGGGGGGGGGGGGTCCCTACCTGGTTGGTGATATCATAGACCACGATGGCGGCTTGTGCCCCCCGGTAGTACATGGGGGCCAGGCTGTGGTAGCGCTCCTGGCCGGCCGTGTCCCAGATCTCAAACTTTACCGTTGTGTCATCCAGGCAGACGGACTGTGTGAGGAACGCCGCTGGCGGGAGGGAAAGACGGTGTCGGCACCCTACCGGCCCCCCCCAGGGCAGCAGGGACCCCCCCCCCGCCACGTACCCCCAACCCCGCAGCTGGATGGTGGGGGAGCCCCTCAGTCCCAGCTCGTCCAGACGTGAATCCCACCCACAGGGTGCCACGAGGGCTCCCGCAGCCCAGGGACCACCGTGCCCACCGGGGCATCGCCACCCACCACCGCGACCAGAGCCTGACTCGCACGCCGGCTCCATGCACCACAGGCACAGGGTAAGGGTTTGGAGCCCGGGGCGGGCTCAGGACCCCAGGGCAGGGGGGCTCAGAACCCCAAAGGATGGGGGGGGGGGGGAAGGGGGGGCTCAGAACCCCAAAGGATGGGGGGGGGGGGGGAAGGGGGGCTCAGAACCCCAAAGGATGGGGGGGGGGGGGGAAGGGGGGCTCAGAACCCCAAAGGATGGGGGGGGGGGGGGAAGGGGGGCTCAGAACCCCAAAGGATGGGGGGGGGGGGGGAAGGGGGGCTCAGAACCCCAAAGGATGGGGGGGGGGGGGAAAGGGGGGCTCAGAACCCCAAAGGATGGGGGGGGGGGGGAAAGGGGGGCTCAGAACCCCAAAGGATGGGGGGGGGGGGAAAGGGGGGCTCAGAACCCCAAAGGATGGGGGGGGGGGGGAAAGGGGGGCTCAGAACCCCAAAGGATGGGGGGGGGGGGGAAAGGGGGGCTCAGAACCCCAAAGGATGGGGGGGGGGAAGGGGGGGCTCAAACCCCAAAGGATGGGGGGGGGGGAAGGGGGGGCTCAAACCCCAAAGGATGGGGGGGGGAAGGGGGCCTCAAAGCCCAAAGGATTGGGGGGGGGGAAGGGGGGGGCTCAGAACCCCAAAGGATGGGAGTGGGGGTGGGGAAGCGTTGCTCAGAAACCCAAGGATGGGGGGGGGGGGGCTCAGAACCCCAAAGGATGGGGGGGGGGGAAGGAGGGGGCTCAGAACTCCAAAGGAGGGGGGGGCTCAGAACCCTAAAGAGGGGGAGGGGGTGTGGAAGGAGGGGAGCTCAGAACCCTAAAGGGGGGGGGGGGGGGGCTCCGAACCCCAAAGGATGGGGCGGGGTGGGGGGGGCTCCGAACCCCAAAGGATGGGGCGGGGTGGGGGGGGCTCCGAACCCCAAAGGATGGGGCAAGGGGGGGGGGCTCCGAACCCCAAAGGATGGGGCCGGGGGGGGGGGGGCTCCGAACCCCAAAGGATGGGGCGGGGGGGGGGGGCTCCGAACCCCAAAGGATGGGGCGGGGGGGGGGGGGGCTCCGAACCCCAAAGGATGGGGCGGGGGGGGGGGGGGGCTCGTATTTAACGGGAGATGGAACCGGTGCAAGGTGAAACTGGGTCTGGGGGCACCCAAGGGTGCAGCAGTGCCCACCCCCCACCCGACTCACCGCCGATGGTGCTCTCCTGGTACTCGTGGAACTGGCCCTTGACGAAACGCAGCACCAGGCTGGATTTCCCCACCGCCGACTCGCCCAGTAGCACCAGTTTGAACTGACAGATTTTACTGGCTTGGGACTGCCCGTTCGGCCTGGCGGCTCCTCGGCTGGTCATGGCCCGGGTGCTGCCGGCGCCGCGCGCCCTGCTAACCAGAGAGCCGGGAAGGCACCGAGGCGGCCGCGCGGGGTGGGGGCTGGGGGCAGGGTGCTGGCCTTCGATCCGCTGGGATGTCCTGGAAAGAGGAGAGAGGTGTCAGCACGCCGGATGCACACAATGCCCCCACATCCCACCCCATCCCCCCCCCAGCACCGTATCACCCAGCTTTCATGGGCAAAACTCTTTTGGGGGGGCTCCCCCCCACCCCCCCACCCCCCGGGTCCCTCCCTGGGGGCTCCCCCCGGCTCCGTTTCGCCAGCTGCTGTTCCAGAAGGATTTCGGGGAGCAGCAGCTCGGTGGGTAGGAGCCAATCTGCCAGCCGGGAAAATGGGATTTTGGCGGCCAAGGAGGCTGGGAGTGAGTCAGCAGTCTTCCCAGTCTTCCCAGTCCTCCCAGTGGGCAGCCCTCCCAGCTGGGACATGCCATGGGGAGGGGGAGGGGGGGGGAGGGAAGTGGGGGGCCGGGGCAGTGGGAGAGCGGCCAGCGAGCGGCTCCGGCTGGAGGGTTGGAAAGAAACTCCCAGCTCTGCCCTGAAGTCTCTCAGCGCCACTTTGGGGGGGTTTCCCCCCATTTTTGCTTTGTTTTCCAGAGCAGCAGGCGCCCGGCAGAGCCACCTGGGCTGGGGGCACAGCCTGCCCCACCCCCCACCCCCGCCTCCAGGATCCGTGATCCCTGCCTGCGGAGCCGGCTGCCCACCCAAATCCAGCGGGATCAACGCTCGGAACGCCGCAGCGCCTTGAAAACCGAGGGGGTGGGCGCTGGGAAGGGGCACTCGGAGAAGGGACAAAGGTCAAGGGGGTCACCGTGCGGCCGGAGTTTCAGCTTCTGGGCTTCCCACGCCTGGAGAAAGCGGGAGAAAGTGGGATTTGTGGGATTCGAGGAGCTAATCCCACCCTCCCCTGGAACGTTCCGGGCCCAAGGTTGCGGGGCCGCTGCAGGGATTTACCCTGGTGACAGGGACAAGGGCTGCAGGGACCAAAACCAACCAGCGGAAAGTTGTTCGGTCACCAGTTCCCCTTCCCCGAGGCCACCAGCGGGGCCAAGGAATGCTCCCCAAGCACCCCGGGATCGCCCCCGCCTCCCCCAAGGCTGGGCGAAGCCCTGGGGGTGCAAAGCCATCGGCACAGAGCTGGGTGCTGCCTCCCCGCTCCGGCACCGCTCGGCACGGGCCGTGGCAGCGTCCCAAAGACGCTCGGCGCGACCCGCCGGGGCTGCCAGGCTCCGGCAATTCTCTTCATTTAATCCAGCAAAGCACCAGGAGAGCGCAGGCAGGATGAGGCCGGTGAAGCTCAGGATCGCTCCAGCCAGGCTCACCCTGGGCTGAAGATTTTCCCCGATATCGTGACTATCGTGAGCGGAACCCCCAGCCCAGCAGCCGGGGCAGGGAGCAGGACCCGCTCCAGCACCGCGGCACCACGGTCCTGTCCGCTCCAACCACCCTCAAACTCCAAAGCACACCGGGGGGGGGGGGGGTCCCCTGCCCCCCACCAGGACCAAGCATCACCGCGCCACCGGCGGGAGCAGAGGGACCAGCGCTCATCCTGAGCGGGATCAGCTCCTTCCCCTGCAAACAGCATCAAGCTGGAATCCGCTTCGGGAAGGGATCCACCTCGCCCTTTTCCAAGCCTTTTCCCACTTTTCTTTCCCAGCTCAGCCCCGGGGCCAGGCTGCCGGCTCCCTGATCCTTCGGGGAACCTTCCCTGCCAAAAACCTGCTCATCCCACACCCTGCGCCGTGCCCCGGTGCTGTTTTGGCAGCAGCCCGGGCTCCTGGTGGGTGCTGAGGCTGAGGGTGCTCAGGGCACCCCAGGCGGCAGCTCACCCCGTGGGGATCCGGCACCACCGCGCTGTCAGCCGCTCACCGGGGATTTACGACACCGGGTCCCGTCATCCTGCGTGCGACGCAGCCGGAGCTGCGCACCAGCGCCCAGAATAGATCCTGTGCTTGTTCGTAAGGGAGGAGCCGCCAGGCACACACCGCGGCCACCCCTTCTCCACCGGCCCCGGTGCGGGTGCTGGCGAGACCCCCGACAGCGAGCAGCCGGGACCATCTTCACCGGGCACCTCTCCGCCAGCAGCCCAAGTCACCTTTTCCAGGACCTCCAGGCCCATGGATCCTGGCTGTCTGTGGACCCCCGGCATGGTGAGGGTCTCCTGCTCCTCCAGGCGGGGAGGTGGGAGCTCCCTCCATGCTGCTCAGGGGGGGTTTCTGCTCCGGGGAGAGCTCCTGGACAAATCCACCGCCATCCCACAAAGCCGTGACCTGCCGGGAGCGCCCCACGGTTTGCTGGAGAAACAGCCCCACGCCTTGGGATGTATCCCCCACAAGCTGGCGATGTCTGGGGCTGGGCGGCTCCGTCCTCAGCCCACCTCGCCCCACAGGACCTCCGGGCACCACCCAGGCACGGTTGGTCCTGGATGGATCCGCTTTGGGCCATGGACGCTGGGAACGTGGCCCCGGGCGGGTGCGCTCTGTTCATCCACCACCACTGTGGCCACGAAATCCTGCCCGCACCAGGGCTCCTCCGAGGGATTAAGGAAGATACGATCACCCCAATCCAGCTTCCCCAGGAGAACCCGGCTCTCTGGGCATCGACAGATCCGCGGATCCCCGGGACGACCTGGTATTCCCGCTCAAACATCCCCACACCAGCCAAAAGTTGACAATACGCGGCTCCGTAGAAGTCTGCGGCTATTTTTGGCGCGCTCTCGTGTCATCAGCGATTACAGGCTCGGCGAGCAAGATTGACAGTGCGAGGCAGAAGCACCAGGAGCCACAAGCAAAGCTCCAAAACCTCCTGGCACGAATCCACTCCTCCCCGCCACCGCGGCGGAGTCGTCCCCGGACGAGGGCTGCACCGGTGAACGGGTCACCCAGCGCCAGCTGAGGTTTGGGGGGTCCGAGGCCGCCTCGCTCGGTCTCCTCCGGAACGCTGCTCCGTACAGCCCTTCCCAAATGGGATCCCAAGCGCTCCGGCAGCCTCCCCGTGCCGTGGCGTTGGGAGGCAGCGTCTCGCCCACCCTCCCGCAGCACCGAGGGCCGGGGAGAAGGGGGCATCCCTCGCAGGGGAGGGTTGCGACAGCCCGTCTGGGCTAACGGCTTTCCTGTTGCCAGCGATACTTTTCTGATGTCCCAACCGCGCTGGAGCAACCACCCAGGGGCAGGTGGGGGCTCGGCCACTGCGGATTCACCCAACCAGTGCCAGGGGGGTCCCGGTCACCAGGTGCCGGGACACCGGAGCTGGCCCTGCCAGCTCACAGAGCAAACCTGAGCCGGTACACGCCAACGAGCAGCGGACACAGCCATCCCGTGGCTCCCATCGTTAGGCATCACGCCTTAACGAACGACTGAGATCTCATGGCTCAGCCAGCGCCAACGGCTCGGTGGTGCGAAGGTGCCGGCGAGCTGAGGGAGACCTGGCTCACCCCAACCCGTGCGGGGTGGAAAACCCACCGGTTACGGCGGCCACATGCCAGGCATCACGCGGCAAGAGCCGGTTCACAGCCCCGGTTCAAGGAACGGGCTCCAGCTGCTTGCCGGCCCCCCACGCTTCAGCCGAGATAGCGCCCAGGTGCGCTCAAGGCCACCCCGGCGAAGCTTCCCAGCCTCCCAGGAGGGATCAGCCCCCGCTCCGGTGCGGTACCACGGTGCGCTGCAGGGGCCCTGGCACAACCAGGCCTGCACCGGGCTCGAGGGAGCCAGCCCAGCCCGATGCTGGCGGCCAAGGGCGACAGTGCTGCCGGGGGAGATGCCGTGTCGCAGGGCAGCCCGGCGGGTGAGAGCAGCGGTTATGGAGACGGCGTTCCACGACGGTGCTGGGTCCCTCCATCAATTTGGGCAGCTCCCGCCCGGTGCTGGTGGGTTTGGCACCGGCTCAGGCCACCCTGAGTGATACAGGGACCCTCTCCCCTCCTTGCTGGGGGGGGCCACAGGTAGCCCCACGCACCGGCCAGCACCTCGGGCGGGTTCCCTCTGAGCCAGGGGAGCCCCAGGCAGCCGAAGCTCGGGGTGCCGGCACAGGGGGAGCCCCGCTCCAGGGGGAGCCACGGCTCCACGGCCACTCCAGCACAGGAATTTTGTGGGAAAGCTGGAAACGCCGCAGACACATGTCCCACACGGGGGGACACAGCCAGGCCCACGCAGAACACCGGGGCCTCTCCCAGCTCGCCCAGGAGCCCCACAGACACCACTGGGGTCTCCACAGACACCCAGGCCGGGGGGGTCGCTAAGGGCCCCTCGACCGCCGCCTCTGTGATTCACACACCCCTCGCCCCAAATGTTA